>NC_133158.1:156300400-156601200 GCF_040802235.1 Manis javanica
AAAGTAAGAAATTCCCTATTGGACTTATTTTGTTCACTGAATAACAAAGATTTTTAAATTTTTCTATTTGAATGCTGAACTGGGGAAAGACATTTGAAATGTACAAGAAAGACCAAATTGCTAATATATAAAGATCCTTTCAGATCAACAAAAACTGGAGAAACAACATAGTAGAAAAAAGCAGCTGGAATTGAAATGTCTGTTCACAAAAGGAGGATCAGAGCGGGCCAATAAATACATGGGGGAAAACGGTCAAACTTGCTACTAGTTAAAAATACAAATCAGTGATTTTTTTCAAAAATCTGATTGACAAAGATTAAAAATAGTGGAAATAACCGCTATTGTCCAGAGTTTAGGAAAACAAAACTCTCCTATATTGCTTGTGAGTGCATAAATTAGTACAATCTTATGAACAACTATGAAACATAAAAAATTTTTAACTTGCATATTGGCCTAACATGCCTAAAAATGTTTATAGATACAGAAAGATGATGGCTAGAGATAAGAAAATTGGTGCCAACATAATGCTCATCAATACTTTAGTAATTATGATACATTTAAAAGTATGAAAGATAATGAGCTATTCTTTCATTTGCTGACATTGAAAAATGCCCACTGCGTACTGAAGAGAAAAGCAAATTACTGGACAGTGCACACTGTACAGTTTTTTAAGAAGAAAATATGTAGATATGTATATTTGTTGAAAAAACACGTACACTAAAATGCTAGCAATAACTATTGCTGTGAAATAGAATAAGTTGTAAATAACCTGTGCTGATTTTTGCTAGCATTCCACTATTTTTTCTATCCACTTATCAAGTACATTTAAGAAGCAAATGCTTAAAGGCTAACTTCAGTCTTTTGTAGAATATATGATTATTCCCACAAGATATTAAAGCCTAGGTATATCTTCACATTTTTAAATAATACATGTTATTCAACTGTATATGTATTCAACATGAGAATGAAGACATCATATATTATTATAAGAAATCAGGTGAGGTCTCTGACATTTAATAGATAATAAATATCAATAATATTAAAAATTAATTTAAACTAACATATTTATGCCATTTTATTAAATTAAGAGATTTTAAAACTATAAGCAATTATTTCCCTTTTTCAAAATTTTAAATGTGTTATTATGGATTAAGATGTAAAAGTTTTAAGATATTTCTAAAATTTTTATACACATTAAATCTGACATTTCAGGCATTAGAAAATTATCATTTGTTTAAAATAAAAACATGGAATAACTTTTAAGTAGGCTTTCTCCAAATTTGCTTTTTCTGTGTATGTATGTGTATATGTGTGTGTTCTAAAAAGAAATTATAAAGCCATTTTTTACAGAGGTCAAATAATTGTCGTATTTGCTGCCCTCTATGGAGAGGTCCCTTATAGTTACAAAGTTTTAACTTTTTGTAAATAAGAATTTTTATCTTTATCTTTACATTTCCTAATAGAGTTTTATATTGTCATATTCCTTCCCCTTGCTCTCTACTTTCATGCCTTCTTCAGCCTAGTTTGTTGTTCACTCCTACTACCAAGTAAATCTTCTTTCCTGGTATATCACTCTTAAGAGAGGGAAGGCTGTGTGTGCAGCTTTTCTTAGTTGCTGTCATCTTAGATCAGGCATTAAATTTCTCTTTATTATTTCTCTAATAAAGAGAACATTCTGTTTTAGGATTCCTCTATCCATTTATCTTCTAGATTCTGAATGATTAAATTGTTTCACAGCCCAGTTTTCCCTCTGACTTCCTTATTTAGACCTTTAAGTCTTTTCAAACACTTCTGATCTTTACTGTCCCTTTAATCTCACATTCACTCTCTTCCTGACAGGACTTTTCTTCATCTCAACATGAACATTCCAACACAATTTATTTAGATTCTTCCATTTAGCCAGGGGTAACTATTATTGTTGGGGTTCACCTGATCCCTTCTGCAAAGCCATCAGGAAAGTAGTTTTCTTTGAGATGGTACTATCAAGAGTCTACAGCTTTCAGGCTCCTCTTCAACAAAAGCAGATAGTTTGGTCCAAAATGAAGTAAAATAGAAGACAGTTTTAGGAGGAGTTAAAGATGAAAAAAACACAAGGAAAAAACCTGTGGATGGTAAGAATTATAGGAACCTTGATCTCTACCTGAGAATATAAAGCATCAACCAGTGTGGAGAATTTAGACCCTTGTTCTATTTCTAACAACTTGTACCTGTCACATAGTAGGTCATCTGTGTTTGCTGGATGACTAAGTAAGAGATGGAGAGTGGCTGGCTAATCTGATCCAGAGATTTAAACACTGAAAAAAGGGATCAATCCTCCTTAAATCATTTTTTCCAAGAGAAATCTGGTATTAGTTCATCACAGTCACTGTTTCTGTATCATCTTAACAAATATGCATGTTAATGGTCTCAGAATGCATTACATTTGGTAGTCATAAGCTGTTTTCACCTGCAGCCTTTACACAGGCCTTCAATAAGCCTTTTCTGATTAAAGAAGGACAGAGCAGGTTGGCATCATTAATATGAACCATTCCTCCCTTCTGAGTGCATATGTTGCTCCTAATGACAGATGGGAGCATTGGCTGGTTACACAGACTGCAAAGACTGAGGATTATAGGGCAAAAGGGATGCTAAAATAATAAAAAACCAGCTCTGGTATTGTGAGCAAGTATGGATAGAGTCTCTTCATCCTCACTTGTGGCCTAGGCCCAAGACACGGCAATTGGGAGGTAGTGGGGGCTGTGTGGCAAATTTGTTGGCTCGCACATTATAAGCAGCCTATAATTGTGGGCTTGGCCTTATTTGTTTAAGACATTAAAGTTACCCTTTTCATTTAAGTGTTTTATTCTGGCATTTTGGAAAGATATATGATGCCAACCAGAATATTTATAACAAGGCTTTTAAGGTTTATTCTCATCTATTTTTGCCCTCAAAGGTCACTTCATAAAAGAGATCAAAAGCCAGCTTCTTCCAGGCCAGCTCAGTGGGTGGCCAGAAACAGATTAAGTACTAACAGAGCCCAGAAGAAGTACAAATCTGAAGGACTTGTTTTACCAGTTCCATAATATATTGTCTCCATTACTATGCCACATAATCACATATATGAGGTAGTTTAATTATAACTGATATAACGAAGAAGCATTCAAAATTATCTTAGAACAAGCTTACCAAATGGGATTTCTATGAAGATCTAAATCTGTTACTGGTGGTAACTTGTTCATATTATATGGTTATTTAAAAATCTTCAGGAACTGTGACATCATTTGGTACTTAAACTTTATCCAAAAAAAAAAAAAAAGAGTCCCTTTTTCCAATTGCTTAAATTCTACTGTAAAGAAAATCTGAACTATTGGGTTGTCTTGTTTTTCAGACCAGCCCTGACTAAGTAGCTAAAAGTTTGGAATTGAAGGATGTATTCCCGGAATTTGTTTTTTATGCCTTGTTATTTTTTGTCAGTCCATTCAGTCAGTACTATTGGGTGCTACGCATGGGGAGAGCAGTAGACTAGACCACTTGGTGTACAAAGATGAAAGGACCAGGGAAACTAACCTCAAGGAGGAAACATCCAAAAGAAGAATCACACATGTTTTTTTAAACAAAAAAAGAAACCCAAAAGTTAAAATATCCCTTTCAGTATGAAGAATGCTAAAAAGAGGTCCCTACAAAGTACAGTGATAGCTCAGAGGACATGAACTCTACCAAGTGTTGCCGAGAAGGCTTAAAGTAATTCTAAATAAGTGAACAGCCGTTTACCAAGAAGATGGCAGGGTTTCAGAGGGAGGAAGGAGGAAAAATAATAATAGTAATAATAATAATAATAATAATAATAATATGAAAGAAAATGAAACCGAATGTGCCCAGGTGAAATAGGGAACTCCACGAAGAGGGTTTAAATAGATTGAGGGTACGAGAAGGGAGCGAGGAAGATGAGAATAAACTAATAGGTGGGAGTCTGCTCAGAGACAAGGCTCACTGTTAATAAAGTCCCATCAAACAATGTAAGAAGGGAGGGGATAAGAATTTTATTAAAGAAGAACAATTGAGAATGTATTGGAGAATGGTGGGGGGAGAAATATGAAGCTAAGAGGATAACTGTGAATGTTTCAGTATTTCAGGAGAGAGCTGAGGAGGGTGTCAACCGAGAGGCCAAAGAAGGGACAGATTTGAAAGAGACTGGTGGATGGAGAAGAAAAAGGGCTTAGCAAGTTGAAAATTAGTAAATAGTGGTGTGTATAATCTCCAGGTTGGGTAGTTGTAGTGCCAATAACCACTGTTGGAAATACAGAAGGAAGGACAGAATAAAGAAGCAAACTGCTTGAATCAGCACTATTAGGCAAACTGATGCATCATGTCACCAGTGGACTGCCAGGGTCCAGTATAATGGGACTCTTGCAAATGTATGGTTGAAGTAGAAAAATCCACATTATGACCCAAGAGTATGAGAGGGTAGAAATTCAATGACAAGTACGGCAGAAAAATGGTCCACCAAAGATGCCCATGCCTGAATCCCCAGAACTTGTCAATATCCTATCTTATATGGCAAAAAATATTTTGCTGATTTGACTGAGGTTAAGGACTTTGAGATGAGGCCATCCCAGCTGGACCCAATCTATTCACATAAGTTTTTAAATGGAAGAGGAAGGTAGGTAAGTGAGTCAGTGAGCTGTGATATAAGATGGAGAGAAGGGGTGATGGGACAAAGAATACAGATAGCTACTAGGAGTTGAGAATATTCTTCAGCTGACAGCCTGCAAGGAAACTGGGCTCCCAGACCTATATCTGCATTGAATTCTGCCAACAACCTGAATGAACAGGTAAGAAATTCTCCCTTAGAGCCTCCAGAAAGTAACACAGCCTGCCAACATTTCAAACTTAGGCTAGTGGGATCCATAATAGACTTCTGACCCACAGAAGTTCAGAACAGATTGTGCTGTTTTAATGAACTAAGTTTGTAGCAATTTTGTTCTGGAAGCAATAGAAAGACAATACATGAAGTTAGAACATAGGAGGAAGGAGAATTATTGGAGGAAGGGCTGAGCAGACATAATTCATACTAGTTACATGGTAAAATTTTGAGTCACAAGGCAAAATTGTGAAAGCATTTTCTTCATTGTAAATACCAAAATATAGAATTTTTCCATGTGCTTAACTGGAAAGTACTTAGGTTTGTTTGTTTCCTAAGGTACTTCTCTTAACATCACTTGGAAAATTTTGTTAATATAAAATATTAGAATAATATAGCAGTGATTATAAATATTTTACTTATTTACATCTACCTCATTACCACTAGACAGTTATCTAGCAAAAATATGTATAATGGAATAAAATCGAGTGTGTTGTCAGGACTCTTCTGCATGCAAGTAAAATAAAGCAACTAAAAGTAACAGCCTAAAAGAGAATTCTAGGGATCTGAGGATGCTCACAGACTTCAAGGACAGGAATGCCGCTCTGCCTTGAGACCAGATGGACATGCAGCCAAATGGTCACACATTCTCTCAGTGTTTCCATGCTGTGGTCTTGCCCAGCATCTGTTCCACCCTGCTTTCTCACTACTGACTGCCTCCCTTTGTTCTTTGTACGCAAGATAGCACAGGGTCATCACATGCACCAAGTTTTAATTTTATTAGAGGTCCCTGAAGAGAAATTGACTTGCCTCCCTCTGCCCCAAGTCCACACCAAAGAAAAGAGGCTCATTAGGCCCAGATTAGGTCAGGGCCCAATCACCTGTGGCCAAGAGTGAGGTTATATCAGGTTAAGTAGATCCATGAGGCTGTGGGGAAAGGGAAATTCCCACTCAAGGGATACTAGTTAAGACAGTGTCATATGGATCCACTATAAATAGATAATGAGCACAAAACAGAAAATAAAGATAGACCAATAAAATAAACTAGTGTTAAAGTTGATAGACAAAATGCAGATCAGAAGTCCTGGGCAGCCTTTAAAGGATGTTGCATATTTGTCTCTAAGCTTTATAACAGTTAAACTAAAAGTGGAGACATAGCTCAAAATTCACTTCTATGAAATACAACTGTCCAATAGCCAAGGAAAAGCAAAGTCTATTTAATTTTAACTTGGGAAAAATTTTCCAGAATGGATTCTTTATGTGATACAATGGACAAGAAACCAAATACAAGAAACTTACATAGAACTATTCGTAACAGATCTTCTCTGCAGCCAATGTTACAGACCTCAGCAATATTTGCTGACCAGCCACCTGTTAATCTGATTGACTATAAGCATTACATTGATCTATTGATTCTGATTTTAAAAATTAAAAAAAAATTCTTAATCATAGAGTCCAAGTAACCTCCTATTAATGTATGTTATGAATGTTGAACATATCAATTTGATACTAAGGTAAAAATCTCATCATATTAATTCTGTTTGTATGAAAGCCAGTGGTATGCTGGTCAATGTCTAACAACCTATTCTAGATGGTAGTGGCTGAGGGTTAGGGAGGTGTGCCTTAATTTGTAGAGTTCATAGCTTTCTGCAGTGTAAATACTCTCAAGTTAACCAGCTTCAGGTGAGCAGTGTGACGCCACTGAACATGAAGCTGGAAAGAGATGTGCAATAGAACACCATTACATAGCATTTCCACCTAACAGCTCCAACAGACATAAACCCAAGACATAGGGAATAGTGAGATTTAGCAAATAATTACAAAGTGATTTTTAATCTTTGTTACCCAATTTATTTGCAAGTTTATGTCATTTAAATTTTAACAATGGTTAGATTTAACAACTTGTTCTCACAGTTCCTGAAAATGCAGTAACCGGCTCTTGCAAACTGATCCAGGCCAGCTCTATTATATCACTGAACGACCAACACCAATCAATTGCTTTCTAAAATGTTAAATCAGTTGATTAAGAAAAGCAGTATGGACTATAATTGGTTATAACACAATGGCAATCAGCAAATAGTACTGAAAGCATTTTTTTAAAAGCTGTTTGGCTCCCATATAGAAATAAACATCTGTTTTATTGCAGTAGGTGCCTTCCTAGCACTGCCTTTTTTGGTCCACCATTGAAAGCAGTGAGCCAGACGTGCAGGAGTCTGTTTTGTTCTGATGGCCTATAAATCCGTTGAATTTGCAAAGCTACTTCAAGATTCACTTAGATTTTCTGATTCATTATTTTAGCTTTCAATGATAAAAGCTATTTTACTATTTTCAACCACACAGGAAATATAACCTTATTACAGGTCTGAAATCTTCAATTTCCTAACTCCTTTTCTTCAACTGAATGGATTTTCATGATAGAATTTTTGCAAAGTAGGGGATTTCCTAGGAATGCAGCCATTTTCTATTAACTTAACATACTATATTTAAAACATTTTAAATGTTTCCTTAGATGCTGAAGTCTTAGATTTGTTAAATGTAATAAACTAAAACAATGAGAAAAATGTGAAGAGATGATCTACTTTTTAAGAGAGGAGTATATAAAATTGGCTGAGAAAACAGTTATAAAATATTCAAAGAACAATAACAAATTAAAGCTCATTACTATACCATTCAAAAGCATGTGGAGTTGTGGAGATTTAGCATCTGGTTCAGAGATCTACAAGCAAAAGGGAAAAAAATGTTATGCCAAAACTAAAACTGGAAAGAAAAAACTCAAATATATGGGAACATTTCTGAAAGTTAGGTATGTAGCTGATCAGAAATTTGAGATGTTGGGTGCCTTGAAAGAAATCATGTATTGCACAGGTATAAAATGCTAATTTCCAAAGAATTATGTTCACTTGCAATTTTGATATAGTTTGGTGAGGTAGAAATAAGATGAAGAAGAGTGAGGAGAATCCAACTGATGATACAGAAATGAAAACAGGGTGGCCGCCAGAGTCTGAGCAGCACCTCCCCGTTACTGAGAAGCATCATCATGAAATTCTTGATGAATGTCTCTCTCCATTTTGTTATTTATGATCACGAGATGAATCAATGCAAAATACATTGCATGTAGAGAGATTATGATAGGAAAAGGGTTTGTACATAAAATCTGCAGTTGCTAGACCTCATCATGGAAACTATTTTGTATTGACCTCATTTTCCCATGTTTTACCCATGTTATAAAATAGAAAGTTCTTCATACTAGTTAGAATATATATATAACAATATATATGTAACATAGCAATTAAGAGTGAGCACTCTGACTGGAGTCATACTGCCATGTGCAAATCCCAGTTCTGTCATTTACCAGTTGTATAAACTCAGGGAAGATATTTAAATTCTTTATGCATCAGTGTCCCCATCAACATGAAGGGGATAATATTAACTAACTTAGGATTGTGGTAAAGAAGTTAATAATTTTTAATAAACTAATATATACAAATGTATTGAAACAGTGCTCAGTAAATGGCAGTGATTGTTATAATCATACTCGTTATCATCATTATTGTTATTATGGAAAAAAGACCATAAGCTCACAAATATAGACCACCTAAAATGTTAAGAGGATGGCAGCTAAAAATGTTCTAAAGTTGAAGCCTATGACAGTTGTTTAGATAGCCCCCAGGGGAAAGTCCTCCACTACGTTAGGGTCTGTTACAATAAAGGGCTGGTGGTGCAACCTCACAAGACAGATGCAGCAGATAAAACCTTACAGCTGTGCCTAATCGCCTAAGCTGCTGGCACTGCTCCCACATCTTAACCTTGTCTGACCTGGTGGAAAAAGGATCTGGGCAAGCTGCCCCCATAGCTTTGGGGAAACTACCCCTAGATGGAGCAATTTAATTGAAAATTCCAAAACTTCCTAAAATTCTTTGGTGGATCACATCATCCTCACCCAAAGAGCCTAGAGCTGTTTTTTGCCACCCAAAGGATATTGGTTCCCTCACTGTGCTGTGAGCAACTGGGTTTAAGCTATTCTTTCTTTCCTTTTCTCCAGGAGAAGCAATGAAGATATTTAAAGAACCATAAGGTTTTTTTTCTACGATAAGTTCTGTATGGGACAAAACTAGAACAAAAGGCAAATAGTTTGATAGCCCAGATAAATGAACTGTACTTCTATTCACCGCCAAAACTGTGGTGTGTGTGTGTGTGTGTGTGTGTGTGTGTGTGTGTGTGTGTGTGTGTGTGTGATGTGTTTGCATGTGTGGGTATGAGTGGTGTGAGTATGAACCCACATAAGTAGATAAGAAATGTCTGTAGACAGACACCTGGATTGTGTGTACAGAGAATAAGCAGACTGCGCCTATGGTACATTTCAGGGTATGCTAGCAAATTCACAGATGCTTGGAGGAAAGGGTAGGAAATTATGACTTATCAAAGCTCCCAGCCAAATTTTGCTTAAGGAATGGATCTGAACCATAATAAAGACCTAAAGAGTATGACCAGTGTCAAGCTTAAAAATAATCCTAGGGAGAGATTTGAAGCATTTGAAAAGCAAGGTATTAGGTAAGTTAAATAAAATGAGAAGAAAATTATGTCCATTAAAAAAGAACTCTCCAGAGAAGAATGCCTAGGTATGAAAAGCTGAGCTGAGAATGATTATATACTGTTTAAGACACTAACAGGATTATAGTAAAGATAGTCTAAGTAGCAAGTTATTTAGATTGACTCGGAGTAGTAGATGCAATAAATGTGGGCTCATATTCTCTTCACTAAACTTTCACAGAAAATAAAAGTCAGAAAGAAAATTAATAAATTAACCAATGCTATGTACTTCTTAAAACGGCTCAATGTGATTGTCCAAAATGAACATCATTTTTCCTTGTAATTATATCATTGTATTATTTTTTCAAAATGTAAGAAATATCCTTGCCCCCGAATAAAAAGTATGCTTTGGTCTTTTATCTAAAGAAAAACAAGTGGACTGTTGCATTTAAATTTGTTTTCAACCCAGTCTCCTGTTTTACTTTTATAATTTTTATAAGCTCAGTCCTGTGAACCAGTTGTCATCTGTCTGCTTTATTTATGGGAGCCTAGCAAACATACTTCCTTATTTACCAAAGGAATGACAATGTGTATTTCTTCTATCACTGAGCTCAAATGACATCTTAATAGCTCATCCAAAAACTAAGATCTGTGTAGTCTGGTGAGCAGTACCACCGTTATCTGGGTTAAAATTGACCTTGGACCCAGACAAACAAGTCAGAAGTACATTAAATGCATTTTAGTTAAAAGTGGTTCCTTGAATATTTTACTAGCAAAACTGACACCTGCTTTGAAACTTGAGTTTTATCACCTCAACTGTAGATACATTACCAATTTGTGATCTGAAGCCTTGAAGGTCTAGTACCTGGCACCATGGTTGATAGAAATTAAGAAAAACAAAATACACTGCTGACAATCAAATTTTATGCAAGATATTTTTCAACTATATGTTTTCTTCCTATGCTACCAAAAATAGTTTCTACAATTTTATTGAGAAGTTGTATATGTTCTTAGAATGTATAAATGTTTTTTTTACTTTAAAATAGGGAGATATATTGTAACTACAGAAAAAAAATGCCTAAGAATGGAAGAAAGATCTTAGATAACAAATGAAACTCAGTTATAAATATTATCTATGCTATTTATTAGTATTTTGTGAATACTAATAATCTTTTTTCAATAAGTCATATTCAGCAAACTTTAAGTTGCAGTTTAAGTACTACTAATATATACTTATTTGTGTGTTCATTCCATTTAAGGAGAATGAAAAATATTATATCACCCAATTGATGCAGATCCTCTTAAAATTTATGATATGGTGTTATAATCTCAAATTAGGATACTTCTAAATATAACTGTGGCTTGCAAGATCCTTGAAAATATCACCCATTTTGTGCCTTCATGTTTAAGTGTACAGTGGATGCTCAAACAATGCTACAGAAATTTAAATGAAGTTAAATAAGCATCCCAGGTTCATGGATTTACCTTATTCACTTGTTTTCTTGTCCTCTCATCAGGTGCTCTGGAGGTGCTAAGCCCTGACATACTACTGTAAATGGTCTAATATGATCTAATAAAGCTATGCCAAGGGAATGACTGTCACTGTTGACCAAACAATTTATTGCTGAAATTAAAAATGTAAAATTAAACCTAGATAATTTTTACAAGATTTCTTGGTACCACTGTCTACAAAAATATGGTCTCTCTTCTTCCTTCTCTGTAATTTGCCAATACTTGTCTTCTGCCTGTACATCTGCATTAATTTCCCCTGGGCATGGTGGGCTTAAACTAATTCCTCCCACCACCCATATCTAGTTACTCTTTTAACCAAAGGCATTTAATTCAAGGTGTCTGTCAGAAATTAAAGTGGCATTTTGTGACCTGGAAGTAGTCAGGAGTCACTGGACTATGCTCTTTCCAAAAGCTCTTATTGCTATATTATGGCACTAGTTGGAAATGATAGATAGATGGATAGATAGGTAGATGGATAGATGATAGATAGATAGATAGATAGATAGATAGATAGATAGATAGATAGATAGATAGACAGATAGATAGATAGATGATAGATAGATAGATAGATAGATAGATAGATAGATAGATAGATAGATAGATAGATTGACATAGACAAACAGACACAAACTATGGTTATAGGCCTCAGCTTCCAAAAAGGAAGGCCAGCTTTTTAAGGAACCAGACCATATGGTATTCTTCAGTGTCATAACTCCAGGAACTCAGAAAGAGAAGGAGAACAGTGGGAGTAAAGCACATTGGACATGCCAATAAATGAATGATAAATTATTAAAGCATGATTGGAAATATTGCCATTTTTCATAGCTGTCACTTTAAGTATAAAAGCATCAGCACATTAAACTAGTTACTGCGTTTTCATAATTGAGACTTTAGCTTCTAGCTGTGCCCTGCAGCTTTTCATTAATCACTGAGACTGAAGTTCAAGCTCACTGACAGCTTAGAAGGCATTAAACGGGCAAAGTATTTTCCAGGTACAGTTAGGAAAGGCCTTTTAGTCTATAATCCATAGCTAATTGTTTTTCAAAGTCTCTAACACAATCTACTCCTGGCATTTCCTAGTGACAGAACTAGCTGCAAACTGGTTTTCTTTTTATCTTCCCAGGCTTTCTCTCACTAAAATCTATTGAGAGGCCTATTGTTAGCTGCATAAAACAGGTGCAGAATGACTGTGATATGTAAAACTGTAACTGATACTTACCCAAGGAAACATTTATTAGATTGCCTCTGAAACAATACTTCCTGAATACTTATTCTAATCATACCATTTAATTTGTCATAAAAGAAACAAGATGGCATGAAACTTTGCACACAGGCTGAGTAGTTCACTTTTCTAGTGGAAAAAAACGATCCCATTAGATTCTTTTAACAAATGCAACTGAATCTTCCCCCAACATGAAGGAAGAATGTGGCTTCCCACATTTATACTTGAACTCCAGGGTTCTCAGCATAAGCCCTGCTGTTGCTTTGGTTCACTGTTCTTTTCCCTTTTTTGTGAAGTGTTGTACATCAGGTTTAATGGATGTGCCAAAACATTCTTTCTTTTGTATAACAAATTATCAAGAGCATTGGGGTTCATTAATTATGTCATCTAATTGGATTGAGGCAGGTGCAAAATACCTCAGATGAAGTGGTCACTGGCAGGAAGGCCTAAGTGCAAGTTTTTCTATTAGAAACCAGCATGTCTCCAGACTCTTGGAATTACTTTGTACTTATTGATTAATGGCCATAATTTATTACAGTGCAGAAGATCTTGCATTGAGTTAAATGTGTGATTAATCAATTTTCCATCAAATTATGAACAGCAGAGCCATTGCCCGAAAGAAAATACCACGTACATTTTCCCATGGTGTAAATATATCGGGACTTCAGCTAATAACTGTCTATCACTTACTTAATATTCCCTGTCACTCTGATAAATGTCGTCTCCACAAATGGGCCACAGGTAGTAATGATGGCAAGACCACCAAACATGTTTTATAGCGTCCCTTCTTATATAATGAAATACTCTTTGAATCCATCTCAAAACAATTTATTAATGCAAAATTCATTTCTGCCTTCAGCTTGAAATATATCATTGTTAAGTCAACAATATTATATTAAACTGATAACTGATATTGAGGAAAGAAAACCTTAGGCGAAAGACTTCCTGTGCACATGAGCTCATTTTTATTTTCTGTCAAAAATTCAGACACGTGACTTATTGTTGTCAATTCTAATCCGCTTTTAAAGCACAGCACATGTATGGAGTGGGAATACTACAGAGACCTGCTGATTGAAGAGGACACATTTTGTTCCAAAGGTTAATTTCTTCCATTAAATAACAGATATTATAAGGTCTCACTAAATTCATTCTCTCTCTTGAGCAAGGATACTTTATCTTACAACTAAACTAAATGGTTGCTGCCTCCTAATAAGTACAAAATACAAATGAAAGTGGTGAGATTACATAACTGTGCCTGAATCAATCAAGTTTTAGGAAAATGCATTTGTATTGAAACCTAACTACAGAAATACTGATAGGATATGTAAAGATTTAACTGGAATAAATAAATGTAAACATGGTGGTGATAGGTCACTGAGCCACCCCAATACAGAAGTAGTAGAACAATACATGTAACAACTGGAATGGAAGCTGAACCAAAACATGGCAACTATAAGAAGCCAGAGCCGAAGGACCTTAAATATCATCATTCCTCCTCTTCCTGGAGCAGGGAGATAAATGAGCCCAGGGTGTGAAGCTTGCTGTGTGGGTCCCAGTCAGTAAGGCACCGGCCCTCTCTTGGCAACTCTGCAGACCGTCAGCTCCTTGAGATGGGCTTTCAATTAGCGTATTCACACCTTCGGAACTAGGGCGTGGACACTTGGCCTAACTCCTTGGTTGCCATAACTAGGTGCATCTTGACAATTTGGGCCCTTTGTCTTAAAGCTGGGAGGAAAAAATTGATTCTACTCTATCATACCTGAGATTACAATTATTTTGTCTTAAGCCCACCCCTAAATATAGTGTAACTTTCCTTATCTCTAAAATACTTGGTTCTATTATAGTAGTAGTAAGACACCAATGTAAAGCTTTGAAAACCACTTTCTCCATTCTCAGTCCCTTGAGCTGAGTAGACTAGATGGCTCCAAATCCTTTCTTCTCCAAGAGTAGTCCCAACCTCTTATTAAATTTAGATTTCCTAGTTTCCAGACAACACATGCAAGTGAAATATGAACTAGAAGCTATATCTGAAAACCCTGTCTAATACCATTCCCATTAACGTATTTAGTGTATAATTTGGCAAGCATAGTCATGGACATAGTTCCCAGCCCTCCTTTTAATGCCACACAAAGTATTCATTTCAGCTGCTTCTTTACTCTCAATTTTCTCCTGAAGTATTGTATAGAATGTTTAAGTATG
This sequence comes from Manis javanica, assembly GCF_040802235.1. Lineage (NCBI taxonomy): Eukaryota > Metazoa > Chordata > Mammalia > Pholidota > Manidae > Manis > Manis javanica. The sequence continues at coordinate 156,314,704 of NC_133158.1, forward strand.
TCTCTGTTGGATGTTTTATGCTAGGTATTAAAATCCTGTAATTTCTTAAACTCAAGTCTCAATTGTTTTAACATCTGTTCAATCTCTCCAGCTAGAAGGGATCACACTGCTCATTGGAAGGAGAGGAATTAGGGCTTTTCATGTGCCTAGCTTAAGGGATGGTTTTCATATTATGTTTTAAACAAATTAACTTTTGATTTTCTTCTGATTTATCTCTGTTATTTCTTACCACCCCACCTTACTCTCAGGATGGATATGCAAGAGATCAGATTTAGGGGCCAACTGGCCTCCAAATCCCAGGCACCAGCCAACTACAAACAACAGATCCCTGCAATGTACCCAGCATCATTATCATATCCTGCTGTGCCAGCTCACACAGAACTTTCTTAGTCCTGTAGAATTTTCAAGTTGAATCTTAGTCTGACACCTATCTTAATATTTTGCTTTGACCAATTATATCTTAACGTAACCTCAAGCTTGCCACACAGAAGAAGTTTCTGCTGCAGCGAGGGGAGATGGTATAAAAGAACACATTATTATAGGGAAGAAACTGGAACTCCTGGGCATTGCTGGTGAGAATGTAAAATGGTGCAGCTGCTGTGAAAAATGGTGCGGTGTCTCCACAAACTTAAACACAGAATTACCATATGATCCATCAACTCTGCTTCTGGGTACACACCAAAAAGATTTAAATATAGAGACTCAGATGTTTGTACAGCCATGTTTATAATAGCATTCTTCACAGCAGCCAAAATAAAAGGAAATGACCCAAGTTTCCATTGATAGATGAATGGATGAACAAAATGTACTATATACATATACTGGAATATTATTCAGCCTTTAAAAGGAAGGCAGTTCTAAAATAACAGTAGGCACTGAGAAGTGACTGATGGTTACCATAGGGAAAGGGTTAGGGTGGGTGGGCAGGGATGGGGAGGGGGATAAAGGGGTACAAAAATTGTCAATCATAATATAAATTGGTCATGGGGATGGTAGTACAGCATGGAGAATATAGCCAATGATTCTGTAGCATCTTCATAAGTTGACAGACAGTATCTGCACTAGTGAGGGTAAGGATTTAATAATATGGGTAACTGTTGAACCTCTGTGCTATATACTTGAAACTAATGGAAGATTGCATATCAACGATACTTCAATTTAAAAAAAGGGAAACATACTACAATATGGTTGAACCTTAAAGACACTATGCTAAATGAAACAAGCCAGTCACAAAAGGACAAAAAGTGCATGATTTGACTTACACAAGGTTCTTAGAGTAACAAAATTCATAGAGACAGAAAATAGAATGGTGATTGCCAAGGATTAGGAAAAGGAGAAAATGGGGAGTTATTGCTTCATGGGTAAAGAATTTTAGGTTTGCAAGTTGAAAAAAGTTCTGGAGAAGGTTGGTGATGGTTGCACAGTAGTGTGAATGTACTTAATGCCATTGAACTGAATACCTTAAATGGCTACAATAGTAAAATTTTATGTTACGTAAATCTTACTACAATTTTAAACAAAAAAGAACACAAAATTCGTATGTTGAAACTCTACCCCTCAGTGTGATGGTAGTAGGAGGTAGGGCATTTGGAAGGTGATTAGAATTATAGGAGGTCATGAATGGGACCAATGAAGCCCTCAGGACTGGAACTCCTTAGAGGAGTCATGAGAGACCTAGCTTTCCCCCTCAGCCCTTCTGCCATGTGAGGACACCGCAAGAAGACAGCCACCTATAAACCAGAATCCAGCTCTTACGAGACACAGAATCTGTTGGTGCCTTGATCTTGGACTTCCCAGTCTCTGGTATGAGAAATAATTTATGTTGTTTATAAGCCCCCAGTCTCTGGTATTTTGTTTAGCAGCCCAAACAGACAAAGACAACTTGCTTCCAATGATGGTCGTAAGGTTGGAAAAAAAGGTCAGAGTTGTCACCAGATCTTCCAATTTTTCAATAAAAGCTAAAATCCAGACATTTATGAGAAAATTTCCACTCTTTAAATATTAGAAAATGATACCCAAAAAAGTATTTAAAATACTGTGTGTGTTTTAGCTAGGTGACAAATTCAGCCTTCAAATCATTAGTTTATTCCTTCTGTTTCAATGGATCAGGACAAATTCTCTACCATGTTATTCCTTTTCTAGACCATTTCTGTGTAGAAGCTATATCTGCCATCTCTGAACAGATACATTGTATCTATTCATTCACTTAACAGTCATCTTTCTTTAATGTTTCTTTGTGTGTGTGTGTGTGTGTGTGTGTGTGTGTGTGTGTGTGTGCGTGTGTATACTTTGACTAATACAATTGAAGTTTCTTGAGGATAGAAAACAATATTCATCCTTAAATATATCCATGATGCTTGGTATGTATCCTGTACCCATTATCTGCTAAATAAACACTTGCTGAATGTATAAATCTATGAATGTAAGCTGAAGGGGATGATGACCTAAAATAACAACGTGCATTATACTAGAAGTATATTTCCAAAGTCCAAATTAGTTTTCAGTGTTTTCTTCTTTTAACTTGTAAATTTTTTATGTGCAAAGTTTGTCTTTTTTCATCTTTGTAACTCTCCCTCTTCCATGTACTTACCAAATGCCAAGATACAGCAATTAATTCTTCAGTCCTACTTATCTTTTCAATAAGTGCCAAAAATTCTACATGTTAACTAATTTAATCTTGACCCAAACCCTATGATGTAGCTGTTGTTATTGCCCCTAATTTCAAACCAAGGAACTAGGAGGCAGAGTAACTTGCCAGCAGTCACACAGAGTAGGTGACAGCACAGAATTGGATACAAAGCTGCAACTTCTTCACATCATCCTGTTTCCATTAAAAAGTGCCTGGAAGGAACCTGCTGACAGAGATGACCTTCAGGCCTGGAAACAGGGGCAGGGGAATGAGGACACAGACTTTAACAGCATCATTCTTTTCAGCTAAAATGTTGCTTTTGATTTTTGCTATTGTTTCCATTTTTATTTTCTTTCATTCTTTTATGATACACTGCATTTATCAAATCATGGTTCAATTGAAACAACAGCTTGGTCACTAGTACAAAAGTTCAGCAAAAATCAGGAAACTTTCAGATCAATTGGCAATCACATTAGAGTATTATCTTTTTTACTATTATTTATAAATTGTGTAATAAATATATATACATATATATACTCTTACCTTTGGTCCTGGAGAGCTAGTTGTTAAATAGTTCCCATACACCGTTACATTAGAGAAACTCTAAGCATATTTGAGATCTAGCTAAGGGGAAGTTGAGTTAGAGATACATTTACTTTGGCTTAGTAGGATATATTTATGTGATTTTCAGTCACTTCCATGTACAGCTAGTTATTGTTAGCCATACACATATAGGGAAGGTTTCTATAAATATTTCAACTGCCCACTGTGCAGACTTACTCAGTACAATGACATCAAAGTGCAGCACCAGAGATTGTACTGTGACCTGAACACGTCCTGTGGTGCCCAGTGCAGGAAGTACGTAGGTTGTGGTAAAGAAACAAGAGCCAGAATATAGTCTGTGGAAAATTCCTTCAATTATCAGCCATGAGAATTATTAACAGAGAATTAGGATATTACTGATACCTAGTTAAATATGAAATTCTTCCTTGTTGGGGACTTACACAATATTTGAGGGTTTACAATTATAAAGATAACATACTTAAAAAAATAGGTACTTGATTTAGAAGACAACTGTTCAAAGTAGGGGGGAAAAAAAGAAAATATCCTGAAAAGGAAGTCCTCTGTAGCCTACATTTCTTTTCTTTCTTAATGGAAAAGGTATATTCAATATAGCTAGAAGTCAATAATATATTAACTGCAATTTAGAAATGTTTTAGAACATCTCAGTAATACAACTTAAATATTATAATTATCTAATTTGGGTATACATGAAGGTTACCTTCTTTTGTCTTCTTTAAATTTGCTTAAGAAAAAAGGGTACACAGTCAGATAAAAACAAATGAAATACAAAAGTTGAGCAATGAAATCAATAGAAACTGATTGCTAATTTTAATAAAACTTTTATCAGACCATAGCAAAAGCAGTAATTTATTCAGAGACAACTGAATTAGATAAATTTCAGCTATCGTAAGAACAATTGTCACTGGAAGAAACTGATAGACTAATAGATACTAATTGGGTACTTTATAATGTGGGTGATGGTGTGTTGGAAAGATCACTGGCCTAGGACTTAATACACATGGTTTGTAACCCCAGCTCCCCTTAAGCAGTGGTGACAGTGGGCTATTAATGGTTCCTCATCACTATGAAAACCATGCATGTAGACAGAGAGTCAGTTACCTGACTGAATCTCATGTTCTCTCTCTCACTCTCTCTCAGTCAATCAATTCTGATATTTTTCATAAAGAATAAATTGCCAGCTTACTCTGAGATGGTACATAATTTCCACAAATTAATGTTCATAGTTCTTCAAATGTATCATGAGCTGGTGCCCTAATTGTTCTGAATTCATTTTATATGGAACAGAGCTCTTGCCCTTCAGAAATCTGTCCTCCCCCATCCCATGCCCATGCCACCTCACCTTCCAAAAACAGTTTCTAATGTCTCATCACAGCACTGCAAGGGCATCCATCTGTGCTCTGCCTATAGAACTCTGCCTCAGTGATGTGGAATGTTCAAGCTGGGCACACAGGTTGGAAATTTGGTGTTCATTTCCCAGTGCTTGGCTGTGGTCAAGCATTAGAGAAACGTTATTTCTCATTTAGACATTCTGGGACACCAATTAAGAAGGACTGCTTGGATGTGTTCCATACCACTAAGTACTGAGGCCAAAGGCTTTTACACATTTTATCCATGACTTGGACTGTGAAACAGGGATCCTGTTTATTCATTTTAAGGATGAAATTCTGAAAGGGGGTGTTGCTTATCCTTTGGAAAGTTTGATTAAAGTTCAAGAAAATCTGTCATTTGGAAAAGTAATTAGGAAAAGTTGAATAATCTCAAGAGACATACATTGGGTGGTACAATTTTAAAGTAAATTAAATTATTTAAATGTCAAATAAAAATGTATTTTGTATGGTTGCAAATAAATGTAAGGACCTTGTGCTCAGACTAGGGTGACTTACTGAGCAAGAGAATTCCACATTTCAACCTAGTTTTCTATCCCACAAACACTATTGTGAATCTGACTGAATTTAGATATTTACAAAGGAATAGTTACAAATTCACCAACAATTTTATCCTTGAAATTAATAAAATAAATTTACAACAATAAAAAAACAACATAATTACCTGTAGGAATGTCTCTTTCAAATTTCTCCTCATATCAGATGTTACTATCAAGATGTACATGGTTATTGACTGCACTATTAAGAGAAAAAAGGTTAAGTTGGAGACAATTCAGAAGAAAGCAGTGACACTTGTCAATGAAGTAGAAAGGAAGCTTAATAGGAATTAAAATTGTTCAAAATGAAAAACAGGAGGCCTAGGAATGACATGGTAAGGATTTTGATGTTCATAAAATATACCTAAGATTCTTTTGGTTGAAACTCTGAAAAGAAAAAGTAGTTTTAACAGTGGAGTTTGAGCCTCAGGAAGGTATTTGTAATCATCTACTAATAATTTTGGCTGTAAGTATCCAGCACAGTCTTAGAGTGTAGAGGGCCCAGCTGCCAAGCTAAACATAGCACCCCCTGCTTCTCCTTCCAGCAGACCCGGGCTCTTCAGTCTAGTAATATCTCCTTTTCAAAGCAATTGGGTTGGGGAGAGTTGCCCTTAGTTAATCAGTTTTACCTAGCATTTAATACCTTGGCAACTAGAAACCAAACTAAAAGATACAAAGACACCAAGAGAGGGTTTTGATGGGTGAGCCACTCTCCTGGGGATAAGAGGGGTTTGGAGGGGAAGGACAGGGCTTTGTCAGAAAAGAGAATGTACCTCAAATGTTGCCTCTCATATTGAGGTAAGGACATGAGATAACCTTCAGGGTTAATTTTTCCTGCCTTTGATAAAAAAAATGCTGAGATATAAATCGTATAGTAAGAACAGGAGGGATCCCATCCCAAGGCTATTTTTAAATTCCATTTTAAAAACCAGGGAGTTAAGATTCCTAACCTATTTTATGATAATCAGCCAACAACTGACCCTATCTTAAGGCAGGGTGAGGGATCCTAAATGATGTGTTCCCACTGCTAGAGGGTAGCCACTATGTCCGCAAAGGACAGGATCAATAAATTACTTGTGTTAAGTTTATCTGACAGAATATCTAGAGACAGACATCATGAGATCACAAGTCAAGCCTATGCCCCCTGGCACTTTGCCCCACCCTTGAAATCCTTAAAAGACATGATCCTGAGCCTTTAAGCATTCCTCCTCACTGAGGGTGCCCACACTCCCCTTTCTTTGAGTGTGTACTTTACCTTAAATAAAGCCTTCTTACTGCTCAACTTAACTGCATTTTGTCTCTGCACCTTTCCAAGCCTCTGGAGAGGTAAATAAGAGATCCTTTCCCAGTGGTTAGCATCTTTGCTATTTCATTTCCATTTTAAGCACAAGTCTTCACTCTCTCTGCTCTACTTCAGAAAAGTAGATACCAAGATCTCTGATTTGGGCTTGCAAGTTCCCATCGCCTGGGTGTCCTGGGTGAGCTGTACGATGGTGCTCTTTAATAGCCTGCCCCCAGTTCTCCTTCTTTACCTTTGGGAAGTTTTCAGAGCATATTCTCATTCCATCCCATGCTCTGCGACTTCCCCAAATCCTGGGGTGGCAGGGGCTTAGTTTAGTTCCCACACAGAGCAAATCAGGCAAACACCAGACTCCAAGTGACCCTGGCTGCAGCTGGCAAGGGATCTGCCCATGTTGAGCAGGAGTTCAGTGAGCTGCCCTTTACTCCCTCTGCTCTTCCTTGCTCTCTCCTGTCTGCATGACTGCTGCCATTCATTAGCACTCTCACATTAATGAATTCCTTCCTTCCTAACACTCATCTGACCTGTTTGTGAATTCTTTCTCCATCAGAGTCAAGAACCCTCCCCCGGCCAGGTTGAGGTTTCCCCTATGCACCTCCCCTAGAGACCTCCCCAGATGCAGCTAGCTGCCCAATCATGGTATCAGTCCATTTTCGGCATGCATGCCACAGGTCATCAACCTCTGACCTAGCATAACTCCTGAGTTTGGTATGAAATGATGAAAGGAAGTTTAAGGAGCCCTTTTAAACTTTTCACAGGCACAAATTCCAAACTCTCTTAGACGCTTCATGTGTAGTGGTCCAGGGCTTATAAGAAAGGTGGGAAGTCAGTGTCTTGAAAAGCGTCAGATCTCCTTCACTGACTAAGGGCTTCTGGCAAGGCCTTCCAGCAACACTGGCCTGTGTTTCCCAGAACTATTGCTGTAACGCTTTTGCCTAAGCATGTTTGCTGTGTCGTTTCCAAAGTCAGAAGCAGGCCATAAAGGGAAGTAAGAAAAGCTGTGACTAAATGAAGGAGAAAATAAAATCCATATGACTAAAATTCTACTGTATGAACTTCATTAATCATTATTTCAGGAATGTAAGACTCCTCTGTGTGTATATATGGGAAACTTAATTTTGTATCCCTGACAGACATATTAAAGGCTGCCTTCTAGCCAAGAAGAAAGAGTTGGCTTATGTCCCCACAAACGGTGCTATCATTACTCAAGGGAAGTGTAGAGCACCTTGCTCTAGGTATATGCTGCTTTTCTTGTTTGGCATCCATTAAAATTCTGTTCCCATTTGCCCATGTGGTTATGCATTGTAAACTCTTTGGTGTTAAGCGACTGAACTATGTCTAATGGAAAAGATGGAAAACGGGCAGACATAGCTCTTATAGTCATATGATATACATATTCATCAAAAGGCTTTGAAAGAATCATTTAAAAAATGGAGAACACAAGTTACTACTGCCCTGGGATGACTGAATATTACATAATGTCCATTTGAGTGAAAAATTACTGAAAGAGCACACTCAAACAGTGTAGTATCAAGTTATCAGCTTAACTTCACTTTACAGAGCTGCATTTACACAAAGCACACACATGTATGCACTTGGACTGAGTAGACAAGGATATGACATTTTAGCAAATCACATTTTTAAAAACCTTCTTTGACCAAAACATGTTAGTAGTTGTTTCTTTATTCCATAGCACACTGATTCTCTGTGCATGACATCCTCATTAGTCTTAACAAATTGGTAATCTTTTCTCACCCCTTCTACAAAGTATGGGTGGAAAGTCCATTTCCAATATCTGTCAGGACCTCTAAGCCAACCTTTCCAAAAACATTTCAATTTTTTTGTTTGCCTTTACTTTTAAGCCTGTAAAATGTTTTAAAGTAAATAAGTTAAGAGAAGGAAAGTTTTGGAGGAAGAAAGTATGATATAAGATCTGTAGAAAAATAAGCTAAGTGCTTTCTTTCTGCTAGAGAGAAAAATGAAGTATATTTGTTTTCTTTCTTTCTCCCTTTCTCAGAAAGTGGGGATTTGGGTCTGCCTTGGGAATCACTGTGTATTCCTAAAGCTCAGCACAGTGACTGGCACACAGTAGATGTTCAAAGAACATGTGTTGAATGGATGAATGGCTTTTTCTGCAAATAGCATTCAGTGAGTATTTTTTGAGTATTTCTGCCTGATGGTAGAAAGCCAATTAATAATATTGACTGAAAAACTATCATTTTTCTCCACCCATGAAGGAATCCTCTTAATAGAGCATATAAATTCCAGAGAAACACATGTAAAAAGGTGATAGACAAATGTATCCTCTTCATATCTGCATTTGCCCACCATCCAGAGAAACTCAATCCTAGTAGTCAGTTGTGTAACAATGCTGCAGTCTTCACTGAACTACTCTTCACAAACATTATTAACCATGCAGCACATGCAAAAGATGAGTAAGGCCTTATACTCAAATTACTCTGAGTCTGGTAAGGGAGAAGGATATATAAACAAAAACCTACAACACAGAGTGCAGAGTGCAGAGTGCAGTAATAGAAGTAAGTCACCTTGTTTGGAGGAGATGGCAAGCAGGACAGATTTCTTGGAGGATATCATGACAGATATTAAAGAAGATACTTTGATTGTTTGAATGTTAAATAGGAGCTTGCTAAGCAGACAGGATCAGAAAGATCATTCCAGTCAGAGGGAACAGCACGAACCATGGTGTGAAGACAAGAAGCTCCCTAATGCATTCAGAGAACCACAAATCAAGTCTGTGAGGTGAAGAGTAATGGGACTTGAATTTGGAGAAATAAAAAGACATGTATTTCAAAAGTGATGGGAAGCATTTAGAAGGGTTTAATAAATAAGGGCATAAAATGATCAGATCTGCATTTAAGAAATACACCCCTAACTCCAGTGGACAATGGATTTGAATGGAGTGTGACCAAGGTAGAAAATATGGAAAAAGGAACAAAATTAGGAGCATAGAACAGAAAAGGCATATCTCAGGCTAAGGTGATACTGAGGTGAGGTGTACATTATTGTACAGTTCAGGAGAAATTTCTGAGCTAAAAATGCAGGTTGAGGACTATTTGGTATATAAGTGGTCATTAAGTCCATGATATATGATAAAGTTACCATGAGAAAAAGCTAGAGAGCCAAGAGAAGTGGAAAGAATAAAGAGATAGGAAATTGAGAAGTAATGGATATAGAGGTATAAGAACCATATGATATAACTTTGTGTGATATTTATATTTATTTATTATATTTATATGATACTTAAATTTATATGGTGAATGACATATATGTTAAACATACAACTACATTGTAAATTTAGCAGAAAAATTGCTTATATTTCAAATATAGCCACCTCCCTTGTTTCTTCCTATAATTTAAAATCTTCAGAAAGTAAGTATATATTTCATTTAGTGCAAAAATGAAAATAAAAAATAAATTTTTTTAGAGGGCATGAAATATCCCTACCATCAAGTACAGCTGACCATTGGCTCCTGGTTTACCTATAGTCAAAGCATTTTTCTAAATACCATTTGATATTTTTATAGTAGTTTATTGTATATAAAGCTTTTTCCTATGTACCCAGCTTATTATTAATTCTTACAAGTCTGTAGGGTAGAAATTATTTTCAAATGGAGAAAACTGAGGCTCAAAACCAAACTACCCAGTGCAAGAGAAGGTCTTCCAAATGGGCTTCCTTTAATTTTATACTCAGAGTCCCAGAAGTAAAAATCTTTCATTCATACAAAACAACTTGGCTTTCTCTGAAAAATTCAGCCAATTTGCATGTTGGCAATTCCATGAGTTGCCCAAATTGCACCTCTAGGGTTTAGCTCAATGGCATGTCCTTGCAGCTGAAGACGCTTTCACAATAATACAGTATGCCACTGAAGGGGATGTGTTAAAGATGCACCATGGATGGTATTACAACGACCCCTTAAAATTTTGAAGAAGTCCACTTAATGTCAGCTTAACCCGGAAATCTTAATAAACTAGAGCAAGATGGCCATACTTGACTGGGTGTGATTGTGATTCATGAAAATTTGTGGCCAATCGGCTTGCAATGTATGGAGAAATAAGAACATTTTTATCTTCCTGAAGAGAAAAAGCCCATATTTCTGGTGCTGTTGGTTTTGTCCCAGTTTCAAAGTACCATACCATTAAGACTGGCCAGAACCACAATCCCAATCTTCAGGCAAGTCCTGAGGTCTTCAAAAGAACTGATTCCACCACAGAACTCTCTTGATTCTGAGCTCATTCATCCCTCTGGCCTTTCTGCCTGATGAACTCCCATATTCCCTATTGTGTGACTCAGCTTCTGACTGACCCTGGACAGCCTCCTATTTCCCCTTTGCTACCACCATCTTGAGGAGGACAGCCTCTCACGGAACAACCCAAGGTCAGTTCTGTCATCTGAAGACCCAGAACTCAGCCCAGCACTCTGGGGAGGATGATGAATACAGGCAGCCACACCAGGCCTCTGCTGCCGGGACACCACCCGACCCTTCACTGGTAACCATTCAAATGTGGTTGATATATTTTAAGGACTTTTATGGCACTATATTGTTCTTAAGACAAATTAAATGTCCACTTTTTATGAAATCTACACTTATAAATTATTGATCACTTTAACAAATACAACAGTCCTGCCGAAATCATGGTAAAACGAGTTTGTGTGTACAATTCCTATAGATGAAATCTTTTGAGATTTGAAAGAAGATTTTTTCACCAATTACTTGCATTTTCTCTTACTATTGACTTTAAGTCATTAATTCTGGGATGTATGTAAACTTGTTTTTCTATAAAACAACAGAGCAGATACATTTAATAAAGCCAATTCCATAATTGTGTGTGTCTTACCAGCATCTCTAATGATGTCTTTTTACAAAAGGCAGTCAGTTAGAAGAAAATCCACTGTTTCAAGGAGAAAAAGTGTCTCTTAAACCATAATAAGTATAACTTATTATTCACAGTACTGTCTAAACAGAAAGAAATTATTTGACTCATTGATAGAGCTCCCTGAAAAGATTCAGTTACAAAGTATTATGTACTGTTTGAGCCAAATCTTCAAATGCATAGTCATTTAATGAATTTTATTGGGATAATCTTTTACTATTAAGACCTTTCTGTAATTATACATGGAAATTTGTATTCAGCCAAAAGAATTTTAGCTTCTTCCTAATCCCCCACTTGAATAGAAATATTTCCTCTAGCAATTATTTCTTCCCATTGTTTCTATCTGTATAAAAATTTTCCAAAGCTTAAAATTACAGTAGAGGGTGAAATAAAAGGTATTATTAATATCTAGCAATCTGAAAATGACCTTGTACTTTTAGACTAATTTTCCTAGGGTCTGCACTAATTAGTATGTGCATTTATGATTGTAACTATAGACAGAACACCTGCTAGAATCCGAAGCAGGACAAGACAATTAGCAAATCCATGAATTTTTCTCCTGTTTATACTTCAACTTAAAGGGTGAATGTTAACTTTTGTTTAAGATGCATTATGTACTGGTGGAAGTTGTTTCTATATCATAGTGCTGATTGGATTTCCTCTCAGTATGAAATGTGTCTGAAAATCAAACAGGCATAAGGAAACCAAGCATGGTTTCATTTATCATATGGCCATGAACATTACAAAGCCTGCGGAATAAATAAATAATTCAACTCATTCCATTTAAAATACATTCATAGATTGTCTACGTTGTGTAAGGCTCTGTGCTAGCTTCGTGAGCCTTTAATCTGCTAAGTAAAGCACATGTGCATGGCCAATGCAAAGACGCATGCCAGCAGCACAGTCAGAAGTGAAGGCATATTGAAGGGCAAGGTACTGTCCACTTGGCCGCAAATACAGGAAGGGCTGATTCTCGTTGGGCAGGCAAAGGCAGAGCAGTCCTGCTTGTTTAAATGTTGCAGCGTTTCCATACTGGAGCGCTCTCCTTCATCTTGGCTGCTGCAGCCTCGTCCCTCGCCTCTTCCCCTGTCTCCCTAGGCTTCAGAAACAAAAAGGTGGGAGCTTGCACAGCAGGACATGATGATGATGCCGGTTGCACTGTGGGGACCTGTTGTTTCCAGTTGGCTGGTGCTTGGGATTTGGAGGCCAGTGGGCCCCTAAATCTGATCTCTTTGGTATCTATCCTGAGCACAATAAGGTGGGGTGGTAGGAGATAAGAGAAATGAATCAGAAGCAAATCAAAAGTCAATTTGTTTAAAATGTAACATGAAAACTATTCCTTAAGCCTGGGATCAAACCTCAAATGCCTACAGGAGTTAAGCAAATAAAATAAGGAAGTTGGCCAGAAGAGGACTGACAAGCTGGAGAGTGTGTGCCCCACAGAACCTAGAAGTTCCTACTCCGTGCCCAGTATTATGAAGTCTCCAGATCTTTCATAAGATACTGGAAATTTGTATTTGTATGTGAAATCTACTGATTTCCAAATGTTGGCAATTAATTTAAGTAAAAAATCAAACCCAAACTAAAATCTTGGGACAGCTAAACCGTAGCTACCTCTTAGTGGGATTAAGCTAGAAGTCCATTAGCTTGCAACCTCTGACTTAAAATCTTCATTCTTTTCTGGTGAAATATGAACCTGTGCTTTCTCTTTTGACCTAAATAGTGCAAGTAGAAAAATCAGTGTTTTAAGGCCCTTGTAAGTTCAACAAACTACCCAAAATGTAGAATTTTATGCCCTAAACATAATCAGGTGGGTTGAACTAGTTTCACAAATTAATACAGTATACATTCATGTGGACAAGAAAGAGGACAAAATATTTTAAAGTTATGGGTCATAACTGATTCCTTCCCCCTGCCCCCACCACCATTTTTAAATGTTCAACAAGTATATACTATTCTGCAGGAACATAAAGTAGTGTTCATTTGGCCTCTGGCTTCTTAAAACTCTGATATAAAATCTGGTCTAGGATTTGTACCTAAAGAAAACCAGGAGAATTCTAAAAAGTTATATTAAAAGCATGGTTAAATACAATGAAAATAAAATATACATGCCCGCTTCCTCATTTAAATAAAATGAGAACTGAAACAGAGCATCATTGCCTAAACAGAGGTTGAAGAAAAATAAGAATTTAATGTAGGGTTGCCTAGCTCTTCCTTGGAGATTTTCCTCCTCCCACTGAGGAAACAGTGGTTCCAAGGCACTTCTTAGGAGGATCAAAGTCTATATGGAACTTTAAAAAATCTCCATCTCTGAACATATGTGCTACTGGGGGAGAAAGAATGTATGGACAGTTGTCATGTTTAGAACTTCCTGACCAGTGGGGCAGTGTGAATATGGTATAGCAAGACCCTTCAGAGTTCAGGTATCAGAAAGACCTCTCTTGTCTACTGGATGAATGATTGAATGCAAACTATTGAACCTTTCTAAAGGTCAATTTGCTCTTCTGTAAAACAGGATAAAAATGCCTACTACAAATGTCATGAGAATAAAATATATTTTGCATGGTGTCAAGATCATGGTAATTTTCCTGATATCCCACCCATTCAACACATGCATAACAAAAAACCAGTTATTTGCAGGCAAGAAATAAGTGAAGTATTAGAAACAAGTTTGCTAGTGAGCAGATCGAGAAAGTGCTGACCCAGATTACCAATCCTGCCCATACTACAGATCTATTACCCAGAATCCTAGCATTCCCCACCCCCGATCTCCTCTTCACTTCTCCATTCACTTCCCCAACCCTTAGATCATTAAAACATCTGGGAAGAATCTGCCTTAAAATTCATCAACTAATAATAAATATCAGGGATTAATTTGTGACCATGGCAGAGTGACAGAAAGTACTTGGAGATAGGAAATACCACATCCTCTAAATAGGCTCCTAAATGAACAAGTGAATAAATGAATGAGGTATCTGTAGGTGGCCAGGCTCACCAGATGGGCAAAGAGGGAAGACTTAGAGAATCGAGCAAAGCCAAAGACTTGGGATCAGCCCTATCTGATCAACAGGTACAGTGTATAAATAACAGGAGCTGCTCTTTATTGCCTGCTGCTTCTGTTCCAATTATTGTGCAAACTGCATTTATAACAGTGGTGTCTTTAACCCCTGTACTTAACTTTAGGGAGATATTATCCCTATTTAATGGATGTGGAAATGGGAACTAAGGGAGATGAAGCAACATGTGCTGCATGCAATGGTGTATCAGAACTGAAACTGAGTCAAGTTTCAAAGCCTGTGTTCTTAACTAATTCTGTCTGCTGCTTCCCTCACAAAGGAAGAGAATAAACCTCCAGTCTTGTAATTTAAGATAGTCAAGCAGTTCCTTCCATCAAGGATACGGAAACTAATGAAGAATAGCACTTGGTGGAGGGGGAAAGGGAGCCACACTTATGGTTTGGGAGAAACAGCCATGAGAGAAAGAAGAGAGGGGAAGAGGCAGCGTTAGAGAGAGGTGCGTGGGAGAAACAAGGAAGAAGTATTCAGAGGGCGTGGAAAAAAGAGAAAGAGAATTCTTTCCCCTCAGGAGAGTAGAAGTGCTCACAGTGCAAGCCCACGAGGTGGGCAAGTGACAACAGAGGGACATGATAGAGGGTGTGTGGTGGCCACAGTTAAGGGATCCAGTTAACATGGCCCTAACCAGCTCTGCTAACGAGCTCTGCGGAGATTACTACCAAACAGCTGTTCAGAGAGCTGCAACAGCCTCAGAATTGCCCTGCAACCCCAAGGGGCTCCCAGCTCCAGTTCTTGAAGCACACGTTTAGAGGATCCATTCAGTTATCTCTTTGTCATTTTATTATCCAAATCA
This sequence comes from Manis javanica, assembly GCF_040802235.1. Taxonomy (NCBI): domain Eukaryota; kingdom Metazoa; phylum Chordata; class Mammalia; order Pholidota; family Manidae; genus Manis; species Manis javanica. The sequence continues at coordinate 156,329,899 of NC_133158.1, forward strand.
ACATTCTGAGAAAAGATTGGTTCATGAGGGAATACACTTGTGCTTTGAGAAATGAAATTAGGGTATGCCTCTTTCCAACTGTATTGAATATGAAAAGAGGAAATTAGGGTATGCCCCTTTTCAACTGTTTTGAATATGAAAAGAAAAATGTGTATTTATGTGGAGCAATTATTATTTTTCCTCTATATTTAGAGAAATATTTAATAATACAATGTGGTATTATTGCTTAATTATTAATCTGCTATTTCAATTTGATACTTCACTTAACCATTAGTGAAAAATACTAAAATCCCATGACTGTGATTATGATGTCTTCAGATGCCACTCTTGTTAGAAAGCAGTATTTGGACTTCGGATTTCACACAGAAAGAGTATTTTAAATAAGATGGCTCATACTCCAGCAAGATTCTGGACTCAGTTTTGCTGAAAATCATCACTAATGCCCTCTGCCATTAAATACCAGATGTTCTGTTAAAAACTACAATGACAGAAAATGTATCTGAGTTTCTTCCTAGAGGATGGCTGGATGTCCAAAGTCAGGCTTTGGTGAGAAAATACAGGGATAATGCAGACTTTTTAATTCAGACGTCCCCTCACCCAAGTGGCATCATTCAAAATCAGTCAACAGAAAAGATTTGTTCCTACCCATAAATCTGGTGCTATAGCTGTTCATGTAGAGTATTCTTTTGTTCACCGAAACAGAAGTTAGATTCAGATTTAGGGTATGGTTTCCAAAACATTCCTTATGTGGGAATGGAAATATTTACTTGGCATTCAATCAGTCCTGAAAATTATTTCACAAAATGGTTTCTGGAAGTCACTTGGACCACCTGTTCTTTCTTTAAATACTGCAATGTGTGTATATGTGAAGTTACATTATGTGACCACTTGAGGGTCAACATTAGGTGCCTGTCCCTAGCATGCTTCCCACATTTTCCGAACAGTGAATCAGTGTTAGCTAGAGAAACTGATTGCCTCTTGGCATCTGACAGAGCAGCACCGTGTACAGGAGCAAGGGTTTTCACATCAGAAATCCAAGCTCCATTGCTTACCAATTGTATGTATGTGGGTGATCTCTCAAGTCTTGGTTTCAGTATCTATAAGATACAATGACAATTATAAATCACCTCATGGGTTTTCATGACGTTTCAATGAAACAATGTATGTAACGGGCACACAATATGCTTTCACTGGGCGCCTTTTAACACACAATAAAATGTTAATGTTTCAAATTATTACCATTATTGGAAATAAAAGTGAAATATCAGAATAATATTAGTGAAGTTACCATGTATCATAATAATGTTAGTAAAGTAGTAATAATGAAATTATCAGAAATAATAATGAAAATGAAAATCTTGCTGGAAAAGTTACCATTGCAACTCATTTAACCAACATTTAATGACTAGCAAATATTCAGGAGCTGTGAGAGAGCAGGAGAAAATAAGAATATTGGCCTCTGAAATAGCCATAAAAAAATAAATGCTGGAGGAATTGAAGACACACCCACATGACTGTTATTACCTGTAGTCTGCTAGATGTTTCCTTTAATGACCAAAGAACATAATTTTTTTCTCCAAGGGCCTATGTCTACAATTCCAAGACACATCAGTGAAGCCTGTTAAATCATATACTTTCATTAGGAAGCTGATAGAATAGAAAGACATACAGATCTATGTTTAGCTACCAATCAAACTTTATAAACCATCCTCATAAAAGCCTGGACAAATTACCCCTCTGAAGCTTGGTTTCTTCATCTGTAAAATAGGGACAAGACAAACCTCTTACAAACTTCTGAGGAACTGAATAACCAAGTGCCGAAAACAATTCCTGGCACATGGCAGGTTCTCAAAAGCTGTTCTTTGCTTTCCCTGCCCCTTACTTTTCAGGCATGAATAGGTGAGACTCTAACACAAAGTCTACACCCAAGCTCATGTTTCCCCTATTAATGTTTTAGTTCAATAACATTATAATTAAAGTTACCATTTTATGCCAGTTATAAATAACTTATTTCTTACAATAGCTAATCATCTTCACTTTATAAATCACACACTGGTAAGAAACAGAATTCAAAATTCTAAGTGGGTCATTCAGTTGTGATCCCACACACTCTCCATTGCACTATGCTCACTGTCAATGTATTTAAGGCAATCCACAGAGTCAAGTTACATAAATGCAAATACTTGTGTATAGAGTTTTTTCTCACTAAACTGCTAATGAATTGCTGTCAGACTAAATGCTGGGCTCCCTTCAGCCCTGGTATGCCTCTGCTGTCAAAAGAGAGCTCTCAGGAATTGAAATACTTTGTCACCTTTTCCTGTCCAGACTTTAGGCAAACCACCTGCAGCTCGAGCAACACAAGTTGAGTAGTTTCTCCTTCATAATGCTTTAATTTAGAATCACTGATAGCTGAACTTCTTCAATCCTGGCACTTAGCTTTAATTAAGCAGTGAAGCTCTTAAAAAAAAGGCTGCTTTGCTAATCTTGAGGCAGGCCTCTAACTGCCTCTTTTACAAGCTTCTCACTCTCTAGATCTTTTTTCTCCATCAGAAACAGAAAACATGAAGAAACAGTCAAACTATTTGCACCTAGTCAATGGAAATTTTTATTCGAAACATTTGATGTAGCTTTCAATGAGAAGGCTGACAGCTGAATAACCCACTCATTTCACTGGCTCTCCCTTGCCTCCTTTCCATGTACTCAGGCACTTGAATCACGCTTCGGCCAAGTCATACATTTTTATTATCTGCATCCTTCAGACACCATTTCTTATTTCCTAAAGTGGCCGTCTCCTTTAAGAAATATTTTTAAAGAAAGCAAACATTTTCTCAAAAAGTTTTAAAATGCAGTTACTATGTGATTTCTTTATCAGTGAAACTTAAATTTTACCTAAGGACATCTGGGTCTCTTAACCATCCTGACATCCTTTTTTTAATAGGAAAGGGTACCTATATCCTTTTGTTTCAGAGACGTCTACTGATCAGCAAGATTATCCAACCTATGGAAGTAATAAAAACATTTAAGGGAAAATATCATGATTGATTAGAAGAAAGATGTCAGAGTAACACAGTAGCACAATTTGCTCTATGGTATATGAGAGCTACACTTTTAAAAAAATGTTTTCTTAATTATATATACCAATAATATTGGAATTACTTAGATGATATTTATATCCTGGAAGAGAGGAAAGAAACTCAGTTGGCAGGTTTTGTTTCTACTGAATAAATCTTTCCAAATCTCTTTTAATTTTCAGTTATCTTTCAACAGACCAGTACATGATGCCTCGGGTGAAGAGGTGATTCCTGAAAGTCTAGCTCCGTATGGTAAACAGTTACACATCAAGGTGCTGTTGGCCCTATAAACACCCATGTGGAGTGACTGGAACCCAGTTGGGTTACATGCTGCGGGGTCTGGTTGGCTTTCCTCTCCCTCTCGGTCTGTCAGAATAGGAAGGCACAATTTGCACTATAGCAGTGATGACAGTCTTCCATAATTTTAAAAGTCTGATGAATCACCAAGGAAAAAGACAAACAAAAAAAAAGTTAAAGAATTTCAATAACTTCTTGTGGAGATGAGATTTTCTTCTTATGATACTAAAAACACATCTTTAAAAATCCACTGGAAAATATTGCTGAGAAATACACATCTACCAGATTGATTTATAAGTACCACTTTAACTATTAAAAAACTAGGATAAGTTATTCCTTTTTTCAGAGTATCTGTATATGTAAACTAAATATAGACTGTACAGAGAAACTGTTGTTCTCCTACTATCCTCTTTTTTGTGTCCAGCAAACCTTCAACTTCTATACAACTTATTGCATAGAAACTTTGAGTTAAAAGTACATTGGCCTATTTTCTGAACACAAAATTGGGACATACAGTCTGACAAAAGATTCTGTGCCTCTCCTAGTGAAGAAGATAGTCTGGAATAAATAATTCAGACACCAAAAATACAGGAAATCCTAAGATGTTTCATAACTTTTGGCAATAGAGAGAGAACATTTAAAATCAGACTGTCCCAGAAAATTCACAGTACTCGAGTGTGATCTGTATCCTATTTTGAATATCTTTTTCTCGAGTGTTTTGGTATCCAAGTTACTTCTAGAGTACCTAATGTAGTTTCACAGTGCCTTATGGAACATTGAAAACCCCAAGTATTGTGCAAACCAGGGTTAGAGGTTGAGCAGTACACTCTCCGGGTCTGCTAGAGCAAAACTCATCAGGAAAACTACAGAGGCAGGAACAATCAGCAGAGTTGCATTTCTCTCAGTGCCTATTGCATTCCAGTGCAGTGCAGGACAGTGAAGGTATTTGCTGTAACAGGACTATTAAGTAGGGAAGCAAAAGCTACCCTCCTAGCATCATGGCAATGGTCCGTGTGGAGGGTAGGATTCAAGTCTTGCAGTTGTTGCAAGTGACCAGGTGTTTAATTATCTATTACTGCATAACAAACAACCTCAAAACTTAGTGGCTTCATAGCTGTTGAAATTCAGGCCAGTCTCAGCCATGTGATTCTTCCATTTAATGTGGAATTGACAGAGCTTGCCAGCCAACAGGTGGGCTGATCCAGAGGATGTAACATGGCTTAATTCATGTATCTAGTCCTTTGGCAAGAAAGGCTAGAAGGCAGGGCTGGGCTGTTTATGTTGACCAGAGCTCTGAAGTAATGGCCTTTTCATGGGGAGAATATGGCTGCCTCAGGGCATGCAGACATTTTACAGGAGGCTTGGGTCCCCAAGAGTAAGTGTTCCAGGGAATTGGGACAAAACTACATGGCTTTTAATGATCCAGCCTTGGAAGTCATGTGGTGTCACTTCTGTTCTACTCTATTAGTAAAAGCATCCATGAGTCCATCCAAACCACAAAAAGGAAAAAGTTTGGGCCACATTTTTAAGTGACAAGACCAGACCAGGACTGAATAATTTAACCATAGAAACACAGCCAAATTTTATGGAGCTTTGAAAGAGGCCAACATTTGTTCTGGGAAGCCAACCCATAGACAATCACCCTTGAACACGTAAACCTTTACATCGTACCAGGCTTCCGAAATAGAGTCTATTGCTATGACTAGTTGTAAATTTTCTTAAAGAAAATGAAGGACTAGTGTAAAATTGTAAAAAAGCAAGTAAACTAAAAAGCACCCTGGTCCAATCATTTCTTCCCAATTTATTGTCTAGACTATGAATTGTTTGTCAGTGTTACTCTATTCTTTCTCTATAGTCACCTGATTCAGTCGTTTATCTGCACACAGGATAAATCCCATGAAGCTTTCCCTAGCACTCATGGTCTACCAGAATTTTTATTTCTCTCAATGCAAAATCTATTATTGTTTGTGCCAATCATTTGGCTTCCTTTTATTGTTAATTATTTAGGTCTCTATTTTGTGACTCTTTAGCTAGGGTATAAGCTCCTTAACTGCAGGGATCATTGTATCCTTCAAGTATCTGGCACATGGGTTGCTAATTGATTGCTAATATACTTATCAATCAGTAATGGTACTGATTGATAGACTACTTTTCATAGACTATAGTAATTTCTTTGTTTATAAGTAGCTGTTAAAATGACCTTAAAAGAGTAATTATGACCCTGGTTTGAGGACATGTCACATTTTGCATTTGGAGAAACTTCTAGATAGGGGATAATGATTAGCCATAAAAATGAATGACTGAACTGAGTAAATGCAAGATAACTGTTCTAGGTAATCCAGCATCTTTCATATTCTGGAGCATGACTTAAGACCTCAGCTTCTTCAGCTATAAAACAGATAGCTGTACCTATCCTGTAAGGCAGTTTATTTTAAGGATTAAATGAAAAAACACCTCAAAGGGTTTAGCATGCTGCCTGTGAATTCATTAAGTCCCAATAAATTAATTATAGCAATAATAGTTTCAGGAGAAAATATAATTGTAGATTTCACTATCATTATTATTATGTCCTCCATCATTTTGATATAAGAAATCTAAAGACAGTTATTCCATCATTTTATTCTTCTTTAAATAAAATTATTCTCCACAGATTGGCATTTACATTGATGATTTAGCCTATTTTTTTTTATAAGTAGGCAAATAAAGTACATGAAAGGTGTCAAATCCATCTGGGTGAAAATCCTGTTCCAAGACTCATTAGCTCTGTGATGCGGCAAGTTGCTGAACTTCACTTGATCTCAGTTTATTCATCTGTAAAATAGTAGTAATAAAATTATTATTATAATAATTATTAGTAGAGTACATTTAGCAGGTGGTAAATGCTCTACATATCTAGGATAAATTTTTATAGAGAATTTCTTTCACTCTTGATCTTTAAATATAGAAAAATACAATTTAGAGTTGGAAAGAAACCTCAGAAGTGATCTAACTCAGCTCTTAAACTACACCGAGGTGCTTTATAAATACCTCTTGCAAATGTATTTGGGCTCCCATGAAGGGAAATAACATTACTCCATCTTTATATACCTTAAATTGTCTTTTATCGCATCTAATTCTATTTCCAGGTAATCCCATATTTGTATTCTAAAGCTGTTCTCTGGATTCTACAGAAAAATGTAAAAAATCCCTTCTTTCATTCAGTGAATTATTAAAGGTTATTATCATATAATCCCAGAGTCTCCCATTTTTTCTTTTCTACCAATTGTTCTTCCTGTGTGCTGGTCTTTAGAATCTTCTCCATCCTACTGGACTCATCACCAGATTGATTCTACAGTCCTCTGGGTAGGAACCAGAAATTAACACAGTAATATGAGCATGACAGGTAGAGTCAGGTTCTTACCTCCTTGGTTCTAGGTATTGAGAGTCTATTTAATTCAGCCCACATGTTGACATATTTGCCAGTTCAGTTGTGTCATTGTCAACTACATGTCATTTCTTCCAAGCTACATCAAAGATATTGTGAAAGTTCTTAATAATTTTATACTATGTGATTATTATACAGAATTTAAAAGTTTTATACATTACATAGAATGGAAAATATAATTCTAGTTCTAGTCCATAAAATACATGAAATTACAGAAAGTTACTCCTTAAAACAAAAAGAAAGAGAAAAAATAATTCTATAGACTTTCCATTCCAATAATATTTTTAAAGATATTCACAGCAAAAAATAATCAATATTAAGCAAGAGCTTAAGAATTAATATCAGGTTGGATATTTTATTTAAAGTAAGCCTATATTGTATGACAAGAAAAATACTTTAAATGGAGAATGTGTATATTTAGTTTAACATAGCAAGCTGCTGGTTTAAAAACTGTATTTTTAAATGACAAAGTTGCTATACAGAACTTTAAACTAAAATTGAAAAGGCAACGGAAATTTTCCATATTGACCTGGTCAGAAAATGTTGGTCCAGCTAGCTAAAGCAGAAACATCCAACTTATTTCCAAGTTTATCCAAACTTGAAAAATCCAGGTTTATTTGGTTACACTAAGAGGATTTTAACCAAAATAATTCATTAGCTCATTATAATGACGGTGAAGATAGTAGTGTGGCTTATTTTATTTTATACTCTCTCAATCTGTCTTGGATTAAGGGTTTAACATTTACTTTATATCACCTATAAAATTCGTATTATGGAATAGAGTTATAGATGAAAGACGACTCAGAAAATAATAATTAAACCAATAGTCAAAGTGTTTAAGTTTTAAAAATAAAGGAATAAAGAACAGGAATAACAAACAGGAATAAAGATTGTTAAAAAGAAAGAATAACAAATTCCTAAACAGAGAAATGAGATTCTAACCTCACTGGCCTTTATTCTTGGTCCTTATGTCAGAGTTCTGGAATTATTCAAAGACATTCTTCTCATTGGTGGACAGTTTGACCTGTTCTATCCAAGGAAAATCAAATTATCACCGAAAATGTTAGAAGTCTTGAGACTAGCAAAGTAGGACCATGTCTATGGGTATGTAGTGAAGACCAATCCGTTTGAGCAAAAAATAATTATGTTTAGTTTAGCACTGCTTTGGAGACTACATCTTATTTTCCACATTATCACTAATGCTTTGCAGAAGGTTAGCACATAGCTGCCAGAAGAGCCAATTAGTAATACAATATAGATCCAAAAACAAAAAACAAAAAAACAATAATTTGATGTGTTAATTTCATAGTTTTCTCTCTTCTGATTGATCTGCTCAATTATATTATTCCTGTCTGAAAGGAGGATGCCATGCTTTGATATATTCTGAATATTAGGCTGCTGTTTAATTCATTGTGATATTATAGGTTGATTGTGTTCACTAGTTATCATACCTAAAAAAGAACTTCTCTGAGTTGAGCAGATGTGATATAACTTGGTGTTGGCATTCTTTGTTGTTAAATATCCAATCTGTGTTTCACTAAACAGAAATCCAAAAGATATAGTACCACATTATCTACCAAGCTTCAGAACAAAATAATGTAGCCCAATTTAAACAACCAAATACACTTTTGAATATCATAACTTTTTTACATTGCATCTCATTTTATTTATTATTAACAAGATTTCCCCCATTAAGATTACTTACCAAAATAAATTTAGAATTCCTATGTCTTATGATTTTGTTATTAGCAGCTAGAATGCATAGTTGCAGAATTCAAAACTTTTGTTCTTTCCTCATTCATTTAGACAATCTGAGTTGGTTCAAAGATGCAAAGGGTATCTGTCTCCAACAGAATTAGACACAGAATCTAATTCCTTCCTTCACCTACAGAGGATGCTTTGGTAGGTAGATACTTTCTCATCTGTGTCCTCGTTTCCTTGAGAGCTGATTGAATATTCTTTAGTATCTTTTCACTGGAAATACAGGGGACAAACAGGTAGAAAGCAGGTATGTTAAGGCTTATTAGCCAGAATGACCCAAAATTCTGATTTCAGAATCATGAGAAGATTCTGTTAAGGTTTTGTTTTGTAATATAATAGATTGATAGGATGGCCTGACAATCTGCTCAATGACAATTAGAAACAAAAACGACGTGTCTTATGGTACTCATTTTTAAGGTGGTGTTTGATTTTTCAAATCTAGTGTATATGTTAGGATTTTGTTTAGCCTTACTAAATTTAATTATGGTATATTAATTTCTGGGATATGTGTTTAAAAAACCACCATGATTGTACATTTGTTGGTTTCGTCTTGAAATTCTGTATCTTTAGCTTTATATATATATATTAAGGTTATGTCATTAGGTGAAATATGTTCATATTATATATCTTTTCCCATTCCTTTGTTATAAGTCTTCTGTGTGTTTGTTTTAGGTGTGCCATAATATATAACACTTTTAAAAAGCAGATGTATACAACCTAAAAAGTCTTTGGCATTTAATAAAAGAGATTAATCTATTTACACTTATTGTGCTTACCAAGGGGTTTGGGTAACATTTTCAGAGAAAAAGAATCCTATAACAGACACTCATTAAATATTTGCTGAATATTTGGCCAATTTTTTCTCTGATTTCTTCCCTTCCTTTCCAGCCTTCTATTGAATGGAAAGAGTTTTCCATATTCTCCTTTTTCTTCCCTTTAAGAGTTTGGAAGTTATGCATTCTATTTCTATTCTTTCAGTAATTTATTACAAAGGCTTTGGCAATTATTCTGATGAAAAAATTTTAAGGATTTTTTAACTGTTAAGACATGATTTTTACACATTTATATCATTTGTAACTATTCCTCAACCTAATTTATCAAAGCAGAATCCAAGACAACAATGGACCTGAGTCAGACCCAAAAACATATTTATAAATGTAGATATTTAAACATAACCTTTATCCATTTTTAGGATTAAATCAAATAACTATGAAAATAATAAAACTTAAATATAAGAAAACCAGGGTAAAAATACTTAAAACACCAATGTGACTACATTGTGTATTGTAAAAGAGTATTTAATAAAAATGGAAATGTTTCCTTTTAAATATTTTTTTAGACTATTAAAATTACCAAGCAGGATGAGGTACCCCATAAATATTCATATCATTATGACCTGGATTTGATTGTCATTCTCATGAGGCTGCACTTAACTATTGAGCCATTACATGACTCAGTTTTTTCATTGATGAGACTGTATGTTCCCTCTGCTGTCAGCGATGTGTAATCAATTGCTGCAGCTTTATTTGTACTGTCTAGAGCACAAAAGCAAATTGAGATTAGCATAAGTAATTGTGACTTCTAACCTTTTGGTTAGCATGAAGCCATCCATAGATAATAAAAGTAAGATGATGCAGTGGGAAAGACTCATCATTCCACAGTGTAGTTATTGATGGACAAAACCCGATGAAAGTCAAATGAAATAAGAACAAGTGGCCCTGTTAATTAGTGTTCAAGCATGCTAATAGAACCTTCACACATCGGCATTTTTAGAGAGATAATTCTTTATATGAATAAACTCAGAAAGAAAACAGGTATTTTCCTCACTCATGTGAATAATTTTCACAAAAATGCTATTCTTCCCTGATGGTGTTGGAATGAAGAGGTGGAAATCTATAAAGAACACCACCCTTTCTAGCTTTGTAATGGGCAGAATAACACATTGCCTCCCTCAAAGATGCTCACATCTCTATCCCTGTATTCTGTAGATATGTCACCTTACATGGCAAAATGGACTTTGCAGATGTGCTTAAATTAAGACAATTGGGAAATTATCCTAGATCATCTGGTGTGCCAAATGAAATCACAGGATCCTTATACATGAATAAGGGAGGTAGACGGGTCAGTCATAAAGGAGACATGACAACTGACGCAGAGGTGAGAGTGATGCACCTGAAGGCCTTCAGGATGGATGGGGGCCACAGACAGTACTGGGGTGGCCTCCAGAAGCTGGAAAAGCAAGGGAACAGATCCTTCTCTAAAACCTCCAGAAGGCATGCAGCCCTGCTGACATGTCATTAACCCAGTGAGATACATTACAGACTTCTGACCTCCAGGTCTGCAAAACAGTAATTTTGTGTTGTTTGTGGTAATTTGTTACAAGAGCAGTAGAAACTAGGGCACGCTACTGGCAGTAAGAATTTCTGAACGAAAAAGAAAAAGTCATTTCAGGCTTGGAAGAGTAGCGGCTGAGACCCAGAGAGTTTAAAAATTTTTCCAGCCATCCAGCTCGTTAGTGACAGAACCAGCATTCAAACGTGGACCTTTCTTAACCATCACTAAGAATTTGGAGTTATCTCAGTGCAGAAAGAGTGGAGGCTCTCCAGAGGTAAGAGAAAAATTGTCCTTTCCATGGTGAAGGCAATAGGAAAAATTAAGCCAAACTATCTTCAGTTCTATATAAAAATAAAATGTTTTAAAGATCACTAAGGATCTTAGATTTGTGCAGGTTCCTCAAGATAATCCAAATATGAACTATTTTAAACTACTGTTTTATACTGGAAGGAGTCACATGCAATGACATATTCAGGATGAAGAGACTTATATGTAAAATGCAGTTTTGAATGGATGAGCCACAATCACATCGCTGGTAAGAAGAGTGGTATAAATAAACATTAATGCCAAAAAAAAAAACATTTGAGAGCTTAAGCATATGTATTTTAATCATAATTCTAGTAGGAATTTGGAAAGAGAATTTCCAAAAGAGATAATGAAAATTACTTAAAAATAGGAAACCATTTCCTACATTATTTTAACCAAGTTGAAACCAGTTGAAAAATGGAAGACTGCCAATCATGATTCAAGACATAATTTCTGATGTCCAAATAAAGGTGATCAAACAAAGAGGAGCCTGTTAATTACTCTGAGTAACCTCTTTCAAGTCCAGTGGGGAGATTATTAGGTTCCTTTCATATTAGTGCATTCCTTTTTAGCCTCCTATGGAGTCCTTACCTGCTCAAAAATTCTTTAATCCTTATATTTGTTATTTTACATTACTACCAAGAATGTATACCACACTTTCTCCACTGTCCTTGAGTCTCTAATGCCGTGGCTGTCTTCAGCACAGTCTGCAGATGACCTTCTGTCCCACTTGACACTGACGACTGCAGCTACCTGCCAATTGCCCCCATCCCAAACATTTTCAAGGTCGTCTTTGCTTTCCACCTTCTTGATGCCAGTCTCTGGGAGAGAACTGTCCTCAATGGGTACTAAGAATAACTCCTCTATTTTTACTATTGATTGCTTTTAATTCACTTTCTCCAAAATATTTTATCATCTTAAAACTCTCCTCCTACTTTCTGCCTACAAAAAAATCCCCAACTCGAAAAAAAAAATTAAATAAATGATCATTAATTGTCCTTACCTCTTTAAGTTGCCGGATTTCTTTTTGCTTCAATTCATTTCGATCTAATTTCAGCCTCTTCACTCTACTGAAATTATTCTGTCAAATATGTCCACTGACCTTCTAAATGCCACATCCATCATTCTCTCTAGTCTTTTTTATATTTGCCTTGTTCACACTATTTTTCTCTATTAACCATGCTTTCTTTCTTCAAACTATCATTTAGATTTGCACAGCCCTAAATTCTATGAATCTCTTTCCACTCCTCTGATTGTTCTTTCTCTTTTGCTGGACTGATCCTCTGTTTTTATTCTAACCTACTTCCATATTATTTCTTTTTCCTCACTCATGCACTGGGGCCAGATATTTTCTTACTTTATATAAAATGCAATTGTAAATGAATGAGTCATAATTATAATCCTTGGTAGGAAGGAGTGGTATAAATAAACATTTACAGAGAAAAACATTGTAGAGCCTTAGCATATGTATTTTAATCTAAACAGTGGTATGACAGGTCCCTCTGTTTTTCTGTTTTCATTTTATTAGCTAGAGCTTTTGAGTATATCATCATATTATCTGTAAATAATGATAATTTTTCCAATTCCTTATTTCTTTAATTGCATTGGCCATTAATCCAGAAAAAACTTTAAGTAATAATAGTGGAAGTAATGATACTCTGTTTCACCATTAAGCTTTAGTCTTGAAATATGTATGTTTTTATCTTATAAAAAAAGCATCCATCTACTATGTTACTAAGACATTATTATCAAGGATGACTGTTCAATTTTATAATCATGTCTTTTTGTATCTATGGAGATTACTGTTTTCTTGTTTGGGTGACTAATATGAATTATCCCACATTATACTTTAAACAGTTCTGTAAGATCAGAAGCATCTCATTTATACAGAAGGACCAAGTTGCTGAGAGGTTCAGAGTCCCGTCAAGGTCACACAACTGACAAGTCACAGGGACAAGCGTAAACATGTTCTGGATTTAAATGGTAGGAAACAAGCAAGAAGAAATGAAGGAAAGCAAGCAAGAAAGAAAGAGGGAGTGAGGGAAAGAGAGAAGAGCAACAGAATCCTTTATCCAAATGACATGGAGGATGACGATTCTCCTAGAAAATGGTAAAGCACCAGTGCTCCTGGGCAGTGGGAGTAGGAAGCTCAGCACCCTGATTTCCCAGCCACCCTGAACACTCAGAACAGTCTCTGATGGACCTGAACCGGACTCACAGAGTCTGAAAGCTAAATCGTGCTGTGCCTTCAATCACACATGCTTAACTCATTTATTTGTTCTATAAAACCTTTATTATGAAAGTTATATATGCATGTAAGTCAATTCAAATATTAAAGAACAGCATAGATGAAATGCAGAAACATCCTTCACCATCCCCACTTTTACTCCCAAGACTTAAATTCTTTAAACTTGATTAATTCCTTAGTTGTTTGACACCACAAATCTAAATAAAATGCTTCTTCTTGTTTCTCTTAACTTACTATTTTATACATATGTATAGACTTCTCTGAAAGATAAGGAATTTCATTGTAACTTTCTCTTCTTAGTAATGTTTGTTATATTTTTAAATATCTAATGTTTGCTTTTATAACTGTGTATTTTATACATAATATAGTTTAAAAGTAAACTTTAAATAACATAATAAACTTCTATTTCTTGTTGTAAAGCTTTAGATGGCATCACTCAGTTGCACGCTACTCAGAAAGGAAATCAACCCCAGTACACCAAGTAATGTGGCTGCCTGTTCATTCTCCACCTCTTCTTTCTATTACCTGCTCACTTAACTAAGCTCCAGTCACACTGGGGCCTTGTTCCTCCAACAAGCCCAGGCCTCATCCAGCCTCAGTGTATGTGCACGAGAACCACATGGTGTCTGCTTAACCAAAATCACATAGTCCTTATTCATAATCAAATACAAATTTCCCAGAACAGATATCTCTGTCATATGTTCCATTTCATAATTCTGAGATACCTAGCTATCACCATTAAAAGACTTGAAATATAAATAGACAAGTTTCCTATTTTCTGTCCCTCCTGTGTCCATGGAATGTCATCTCTGCAAACTACCTTCTGTCTTCTGTGCGTTGTCAATTTCTCTTCTCTTCATTGGTTTCTACCACTCAGAATCCAAGTGAATTGATCATTTTTCTTACAGCAACAATAGCAAGACTTGTTTGGTCCCTGCCTCCCCTTCAAGCTCTGTTCCTATCTCTCGCTTCCCCTTCTGCCCAATTTCTTGAGGAAGAATCTAAACTGAAGCATCCAACTTTTCATCTTTCATTTACTCCTATATCAAGACTATTTTTCTCCTGCCCCTCTGCTTCTCCCAAACTACCTTCACCAACATCACTAACCATTTAGTAATTGCAAGTTCGGGGGTGCCTTTAAGATCCTCACCCCAGTTGACCTCTCTAACATATTCAACAGGACCGAGTCTTTCCCCATCTCTACTCCCCACTCCCCCTGCTGTGGCTGTGTCCTTTATTGGCTCTAGCCTGGGACACTGTAATAACTGGTTTCTCTCCCATCTGTCTTCCCTACCACCTCCAGTTTTCTTTCTAAAACCCACATCTGTTCAACTCAAAAGGGATTCTTGGGGTCACCAAAATAAACAAGACGTAAGTCTAAGGGCAAGTGCTCACAATATGATGTTAAGTGAGCAAAACAATTTAAAAATTGTATAAATGGGATAAAAAATAAGTAGTATCATTTCAACTATATATAAATATATGTAATGTGTATATAACATGTATACATATGCATATGTATATATTTGTTTGTGAGAAAAAAGGTATCAAAATGTTATCATGGTTTCCTCTGGTAGTAGAATACTGAATGCTTCTTTTCTAAACTAGCATTTATTACTCTTGTAGTTTAGAATACAATGTGATGTGTGGTATGTTAGAGAGCATTTACTTTTGTTTGAGGCACGAAAAAGTCCACTAGAGCTCAAGAGATGTAGTATTACTGCAATCAGGGTTTGAAGAACAAATGGGCATTTTCCAGGTAGACAAAAAAACATGTATATTTTAGGTAGAAAGAGAAACATGAGAAAATCCACAGAGATGTGAAAGCACACTGCATGTTCAAAACACAGAGAATATTCCAGCAGGCTAGAAAATATAGTGGGTTCTCATTATGATCAGTTTCTGTCTATTCCTTGCTAGGATAAAAATCTCCTATTTATCCTTCAACATTTTTCTAAAAATTCACCTGCTCTTGTACATGAGCATCTCTAATTGTATCATCGCTCTCTTATCTCCATTCTCCTAGACTTAGACTATACCACCACATAATCATCACGTAACAGCCCTCATTGCCTGGCTGGATTCCAGACATTTGTGCCCTACAACTATTGCACTGCCCCCCTAATTGTGGCTTGTATGTGTTATTTCTAGATAGTAGCATAGAGAGGAGTAGATGAACTCTACGTCTCCTACCCAACTACGCATACACCCATACACACACATACTTAGATCTTTCCTCTAAGATATATATCATCTCAAGTGGCATAAAAGCACAATGAAAACCAGTCAAGCTGCAAGCCTATAAAAATATCTTCCTTCCTTCAGTATTTCCCATATTCAGGATACCATCAATAAAAAAAATAAAAACAAGAAAGCTGCTTTCTAAATTTGCTAGTCTTTTTAGCAGAACCTCATCTTGCGATCTTGTTTCTCATCTTTGCACCATGAGCTAGTGCCTAAGAATGACTTAAGCGTGTTTTAATAAGTAATGAATACAGGGTGAGTACGATCAAGTCATCTTCAATAGTTCAGTGACTCTAAGGTAGCACAACTGCTATTTTCCTGTTCAGTACAAGCATTCAAATAGGTGTTAATTTTGATTTGCCTAGTGGGTGTGGGGAGATAGAATGAATACCAGCCTGGAAAGTAAGGGACTCAGATTTTAGTCCTGGAACTGCCAGTCATCTGTGAGACTTCAGGAAAAGTTTAAAACTTCTCCTGACTTCAACTTCCTCATCTTTAAAATGAAGCCTTTGGATGCATTCACTTAAAAACTGCCTCTAACTCTAACATCAAGGTGTATAAAGAAAAATTATGTGCAAGTTCACCTCAACTCTGTATCTCATTTTGCTCATTTGCAAATCGATCTTTAACATCCTTTCCAACACTGCTTTCAGTTTTTACATTTGCATAACTGTTAACAGATGAGATAAAGGAGATAAAGCCCATGTGAATTCCCCTACACACCAACATGAAGTCAGTGTTCTCAAACACTAATAAATAAATTCACTGTAGACAAAAAGTTTATAGGCCTAGATATGCATCACATCTTAGCCCCTCAAAGATAGTTCTTCATATTATTATATTTCAGGAAATTTCTTTCTTCTCTGTGGATTACTGAGCTACTTGATTAGGTTTTATCCCTCCAATCATGACTTAAGACCTAAGACATCTGAGCAAGAATTGTATTATCATTTTCAGTACACAAAACTGATACCAATAAGTCCCTGATGCTCAGTGTCCTGTTACTGTGAAGTATCGGCATGTAAAGTGATAAATGTATTACTTTCTTATAGAAATTAGAATAGGAACCACAAGCATACACTTCAGCAATTATTAAAAACAAGTGATACATTACCTACTGAGCCATATGCAAAGTTACTCTTATTTCTACTCTCCCACCCCTCTACCCCCCCATACCCCCCACCCAAACAAAATTGCATGACCTCCCTTTTCTGGGTCAAGCACTGTTTTATAATGATTAAAATAATTCAATTTAATTTGAATTCACAACTAATGCTGAAATACTTAGTCAAAATATATTATTTTAAAGTAGCTAAATGCTAGTTTCTCTTCCTATTTTCCATAACAATTTTGTCTATGCAAGAAATATAAATTTTGAGTGATTCCCAGAACCAGATATAGAAACCAATTACTTAAATTGACAATACATATTGATATCATTTTGCCAAAGCTATAAAACAATTTTATCTTCTTTGAAGTGGCAGTACTTAGTTTTGTCAAGAAAACCATGCCAAAAGAAAACTCCAAAAGTAGTTTTAGAAGCTTGGAATCTCCATTAGTTAATATTTACATCTTCTATTTATGGTTTAGTCATATCTTAATTATAGATATATATTATGAAAATAAATGGTATTTTCCTAAGCAGGAGTCTGTTGAATTACCTCCAAGATTAAAAATAAAAATAACCAATCTCCAACTATAGGCCACTAAGATTAACAAAAATCACCCTAATATAACTCATGACCATATTGAAGTTTCTCTATAGTGCCAAACACCTGGAAAGATCGATCAAATTAGGTGTTGAGGATTTCAACATTAAAAGACTCCATTAATTTGTTTTTCACTTACAACTAAAGGCATGTCTTGCACAATAAGCTATATTTTTAATTTGCCTATGCTATGACCAAACTTATAGGGAAGTTAGAGCCTTCATTTTAGAGCAAATGTATCCAGTTCAGATGTGTGATAGGATTTCTAAATCACATCCAACTTCAAAGAGCAAGATTTCAGATATTCCCAGATTGATTAATCAATTGCACAGTTTTCAAAAGAAACTGATGGGAAAAAAACCAAATTCTTTGTTTTAGAGATTTTTAAAGCTATAATGAAAAATATAATAGATAGTGAACATCAAAAATTGTATTTTCATGTTCATTGATTAAAACCTGTTAACATGAAACATAGCCATCAGTTTTTTTTCTTTGTATTACAGTATTTAAAAATATATGAGAAATTTGGTCAAACAACCAGTAAAATTATGCCTGTGCATTAGTATTTTTAAGAGGCCAAAAATTATACTCTATTACCATGATAAGACTAGAATTAATTTAAATAACTTTGGGCTTGATTCATGAAAAACAAAAATACTTACGCAGTAGGGGGGCATTATTTCTGCATTTTTTTATATGCACAAGTCATGGTCTGTATTCAACTTACAATTCAAAAAGAGAAGTTGCAGATTTATGTAGGCAGTTTTTTTCTTGTATGTGCACAGTTCCGAAGTGAAAAATAAATAAGCCTGTAGAGAATTTACGCCTTTTAGTGGAGTGTTAAAAGGATTGCAGGCTGAACTCCTGGCAAAAAATTTCATCCCAATAAATTATTACCAAAATGTTAGCAAGCACCATGTTGTCACACTCAGGCAGCAGGGACATAATGGTGACACAGAAGAAAACTGCCACATAAATCACTTTAAAATAGCCCTTTGCTGGGTATAGGGGAGAGACCTCCAGCCCCAGCTAAATCTCATCTCCTACCTTTTCATCTCTATGATAAAATGGCAACTGTCCAAATCACTAAAATAATTTAAAATAAATCCCTAGGGATATTGCTGCCAAACTTAGTAAAGCCTTTTGTCATTAAGAAAGCAACAAATAGACAGAGAATGTGTAAGAAAAACTCTTTTCAGAAATTTTCTCCCTTTTAAATCTGAATTGCTGGCAAATCACTGGTTTTAAACTAAACCACAGGATGATATAAATATTGATTTTTTTTCTTAATTTCTCTTAGGAAATATACCTTTTATAAAGTATAGAAATAAAGAATAAAAATAAACAAACAATAAAGAAATGAATTATGTAAGTAAGCCAATTTGACATTGTCAGGCCATTTCCACAGAGGCAAATGCATTTAGTTCATGAAAAATGTTCTCAGGATTCTTATGTATATTTGTAAAAGCCAGTGTTTAGGATTCAGATCACAACTCAAGTTATTTTTTTAAATAACCAGTCAGTAAAAAAATATATCTATTAAAATTGTTTATCTTTGAATAAGAATGGTCTTTGTAATTAATGATCATGAAGGCATTCTAATAGTAAAATAAATCACCATATATAATTTTTAAAATATAATATGGGCTATAGATGTTTTTAAAGACATGCTGGTATATTTACAGAAATAGAGTATGTGTCAAAATAGAATTAACAGTTTTATCTTAACATAAAGTATTTAGAAATATTTTCGTGACTATTATTGTTCAATTTTCAAAGAAATCGTTTCCTTTTTATCCCTTAAACATTCAGGAAATCTTAGTTATTTCACAACGAGCATCCTGTGAAATTTTTTATCTCCAACTTTATTTGGTTGCTCTTCAATCATCTCTTGAAAATAACTGGAGAATCAACTTAGACATTCAAGATAATTTTATCAATTCTGTGAAAACTATTCCTTAATACCACCACCAGCACTCAGCTTCCCTTGTCAATTTTGAAACAGAAGTACTACCGTTGCTGTCTTAAATTTAGTATCTTTCCTTAGGCTTAAGGGGGAAAAAATTCAACTTGCAATTTAGACAGTTACCAAATTACCAAAACCAGTACAGCAACTCTTAATGAGCAAAACCATTAACAATTTTCCGACTGGAGCCCCTGTTCAAATACCTTGGACACCTTGTTAGCACAGAATGAGGTGTTCAATCAAGATACTGGGAATTGGAAGTACCAGGGCACAGTTTTGAGTGGTGATTACAAGGGCGAGAGGGTGAGTGCCAAAGTAACAGTCTTCTACCCTGCAGGAAGCTGAGAAACCTTCAAGTCTACATTTGTAAATCAGGCCCGATGATTACAGCAGTCACAAGCAAAGAACATATGAAACAATTATTTGCACCATTCTTTCACTGTTTTAATTTGCTCTTAAATAAAATGAACAAGATGATCCCCAGAGTCACTGGCATTTTGTCTTTATAATTTAGAGCATGCACTAGGATTTTGCATGGCACTGTAAACAAAGGGAAAGACTGAAGGAATCATTTCAAAGAATATTTTTTTTCCAGCTATATTATTATTCAGCTTTGCTGTAACTTAAAATGTACAGATGAGTCTGAGGGAGTTTATTTTAGATTCTTTAGTTGTTGACTCTTTTTAAAACAACATTCATTAATTTTTAATTTCTAATTTTTGTGTTTTTGTTTTCAATTTAAATGAAGTGACTTAGACATTGAAACTTGACATTAAATTGATGAGGAATAATGCAACATGTTTCTGGATTTTAACTATGTTAATCCACTCTTTGCCAGCTGACAACTTACAAATAATTTACTAAAAGATTCTTACATTAAGCTATGGCATTTCAGTTGCCATCAAAACTTAATAGTGAAGCAGTATCAAACTTGTGTGTAAAGAAATACATTTAAGAAAAATATCATTTTTAAAATAGGCAATATTTTTCTTAACTGAAGAGGTTGTACTGAAGAAACAAAAATAAACAGAAAACAAAGTATTTCAAATGCCAGTACATTGGATTGATTTTTATCGCTGTTGAGTACAATTTTTTTACTAAATTGACTATTGAGAGAAATTAAAATACAGGTATCTTAAAATAAAGTGCTTATAATAAGGAAAAGGAATTCCAAACATGTGTTTAAATTTTTTATTCCATGCTGTAAAAGTCTAATTTTTTAAACTGTACAATGTGTATAATTTTTCTGTATTTAAGGGATGAAATTCTAATGGCTTGGGGGATAGTTTTGCAAATTAATTTTAGACATGGTGAACTACATATAAGATGACTGAATGTATTTTACAATGTCTTTAAATTTTATAAACAACTTTATTATGACTTAATCTGAAAAAGGATGTTCAAAAGAACTGATTTAAACACTGCTTTATTTCATTTCATACACACATATTAAATGTTAGATTCTAAGTCTGTATTTTCTTCAGTAGTTTAATACTGAAAGCTGTACTGTATTTTTTGAAAGCCTTTAGTCCATTTCCAAATTTGAAAACCTCCCATCCTGTTTATATAAGCAGGAAAGGAAAATACAATTTAACTACTTACAACTGATTTCTGAAAATCTATTAAATAATATGATTAAGTTTATTTTACAAACAGGTTTATATATTTTCCTAGAGAGCTCTCTATTTCCTCTTGACTATTATTTCTGTTAGTTTATTTGCTGAATGGTGTAATATTGAGTTTCCAGATTTTGCTTTCCCATACTAAATCAATGGTTCAAAATACTGTAAATTCATATGAGAGTTACCGTGTAATTTTGTAATGTATTACAATCACATCATTTGTCCTCAAACCCACAGTGATATTGTTAAAATGCTTTTTCTCAACCAGATTATTCTATCTTTTTTATCATATGCTATCCAAATGTAGAGGGCGCTGTTGCTCATGTATTTTGAAAGTGTTGCATAAAAACACATTCAGTTAATTGTTTTACAAAGCCTTCCTATAAATTCCAAAGGAAATATTAATGTATAAAGTCTGAATTTAAATTTAATTAACTGAAAAAGTACTTACGTAGTAATTATTAAAGCTGTATTTGCCATTAAGCATATATGTAATTTTAATTGTCCTCAAGTTCTAATTCATTTAAAACATTCCAATCACTAGATTTTGTAGAAATATTTCAGTTTTGTGATATCATAGCTATGTAAAAAGAATAGTCTTGTACTTAGGAAATGGATGCTGAAAAATTTAGGGGATCATTTTCAAATGGTTCAGGAGAATGATATGGCAAATGTTAGTCGTTAATTCTGGGGGGGGGAGGGACATGTAAGTGTTTGTGGTACTGTTTTTTCAACTTTTTATGTCTGAAGTTTTTCAAACTAAAACCTTGGAGCAAACTTAACTCAGGCATAGCTTTTCATGTAACTCAGGCATAGCTTTTCATCACTCCAAGTTATTTTAAAATCAAAACCTTGGAGATTACTTAACTCATTTTTAATTTCTGTGCTTATTTTTGTTAATTATTTTCTAAGTAAGTGTGTATGTTTAAAAAATATTACACTGAGCATGCTACCTTCCTTATGGTTAGCTTTTAATGCAGTCCCAAAATATAATCGTTTATCTTGATTACATGACAAATATATCATTTCTTTTATTATTTGATTTTGAGATGGAGCAGAGGAAAATAACCTTAAAATAAAAATTCATATTTATACCTATCTTTACAAAATATTTTAAAATTAGTATGTAATGCTTCCTCTGCTTTTTAAACATTTTCTATAAAATCATGAAATCATATTAGTTCACCTCTCATCTTTTGATCTATGACATTGTGGTGGTTGTAAAGAATTTAAAAGTCGAGTCCAGACTGAAACAAATTATAGCCAGTCTTGTTCTAAACACAAAATTTATGTAAGACAGGGTTATAAATTATAAAATAAAATTTAAAATTATAAAAACTTGGATGCATCTTTGTATAAAAAGTTTTGAATAAATACTACATAAAACAAACCAGAGCCTTGCCAGAAATGGTAAATGTTTTATAAGAGATAGAATTCCAGATTTAAAATGCATTAATTTAGGAAATTCAAGTCAAACATTAAAAAGAGATTGTATGTTAATGTAGTTTCCATTCTTAATTCTTAAAAGTTAATTTAATACTTAGAAAAAAATATTTCAACATTTGTCTTTCCTAGTTTGTATACTTATACCTCTACATGTATTTTTTATATTGTGATATATGCTAAATAGAGTTAATGCGAGGATATTTTCCCTACTTAAAGAAAATTACATTTGAAATCATCCAGATATTGACTGAATATATCTTTTTCATTTATATTACTAGGCACCATAAAAGCAGCAGTAATAACCTTTCTCTCTTTTTCTTTTAAATCTTATTTGCAGAAAGAAAGAGGGAGAGAGTATTAGTGACTAGTATATGTAAATACATATTCTGGGCATAGCCACAAAACTAAATCACCAGAGATACACAAATATAGCTTAAAGAAAAGTTTTCAGTGTAACTCAGGCATAGCTTTTCATCACTCCAAGTTATTTTAAAATCAAAACAAGCGCGGCAGAAAACACAAGAAGAAAAAGCAGTTCACTAAAATGGCTCATAACTTGCCCTTTTGAATAGGGAATCTGAAACTTTGTCTGGGTAAACTGTATCTAATCTAGTACAAGTAGGCATTGTCTGATCTTTATGGTATCCATGAACATTCAAGAAGTTTTCCACCTTAGAAACAAGGATGCGTGGGTAGCGGACAGTGGAGGGGAGGACTGATTCATAACTAAGGAATGGTTGTCTTTTATGATTGGCAAGTTCTTTGGGACCAAGATACCCCCCAGCCTGCCTGACGAGGACGCTGAGATGCAGGTCGGCTCTGTCTTTCTGTCAAATCACTGCCATCAAAACAATGGCTCATATTACATGAAAATCTTGTGCAAATGAGCCATAATGGGAGTGAATGACAATCTCTAAAACCATGCAGCAGGGTCCTCCTTTGATCTGGAATACTGTTAATCTTTCTCAAACATAGCACAGTACATGTACTTGGAAAATCCTATGTGAGAAAGTCGCTAGAGTACATACATAACCAAACATAAACAAGCATTAAGTGAAATAGCGACCAGTAAGAAAGCTCTGTTGGGTCATCGATTTCCATTTTACTAGAGCCTTTTTTAAATATTGCTCTCTTTTTTTTGTTTTTTTATTTTGTTTTGTTGACTGTTGCTTTTGTTTATTCTTCTGCAGAATAGTTATACTTCATGCTTCTTGTTACCATTGCTTCACATATATTGGCTTGAATTTAAATAGCTGGTGTTAAAATTTGTTTTGAAAAGACTTCCAAGGGTTATAATAATTTGAGAATGTATGAAATGCTTTATTTAAATAGGCTTTTGTCATTAATCATAGTGGATGCAGACTGATGGCTTTATATGATGTTGTGCCAAAACATGAAAGGCACAGAGGAGAAAACTTTCAAGGATGGTATTTTCTAGTGTAAGAAAAGAATGATTTAGGTGTTTCTATTTCTAAGGTGGTTTAAACAACCATTGCAATATCTCACGAGGAGTTATAGATCATCTTTTAGAGAACAAAAGGTATTTTCTTTTGCTCTCTAATACCAAAATCACATTGTTTGATTGGGTAGCCAAATATGTAAGGCACATGTAGACTAAGGCAAGCTAAGTCAATCACGGTAATTCAGTGCTGGTAGGAAACATGCCTCTTCAGTTGTGTTATGCTTTTGAAGTGTTGCCTAAAAATCAGCCTTGGGCTTCAAAGAGAGAAGGATTATAGCCTTTATACAGCAATTAATATGGCTGGAACTCAGAATGTCAGCATCTAACTAGGATCCTGGCTGGACAGTAACATAGCAGGAATTCATTCTCCTTCAAGACTTGGAGTAAATCATAAAAATGAATAAATAAGCGGTGAAATATTATTAATGTGTGGCAGGGAAAAGAAGGGAAAAAAATAAACCCAGCCTGCTTTTTACATGCAGACAAACCCTCCCAAAAAAGTGACGTCCTCGACCTTCCACCAGTCTTCTCCACCTAGATCATTTTAATCTCCCACCAACTGTTAGACAGAAAGAAGCGCTATCGGGGGAGAAAGAGATTCCTTTTGCCTTCCAACACAGATCAGATGAAAACCGCTGCAAGTCCCACCTCTCTGTCGGAGTTCAAAGGTTCAAAAATGGTCAGAATATAAAACAACAGAGAAGCTGCAGGATTTTGCAGGAAGAATTTAACTACGTTAGATTATGCAGAGTGGTCAGAAGTGACACTGGTGTTAGGTTTCATTTTCATTCTCAATCTCATTTTACATGTACTCTGCCGTTGGCCTAGAGGAGGGGAGTGGCCCCCTTCTGCAAGAAGGTTACCGTAGAGCACCAGTGCTTAAAATACCAGTAATTTTTACTTAATACCCCGGTATGTTTGAGATTGAATATTAAATGACAAAATGTCCTCCTCTTCATAACAATAGACTAATTGGAATTACTGTTTCAACATGATGTGTTTATTTTGGTCTAAACGCAAAGGGATGTGTAAGATAAATCATCTCTTAGAGGAGTTGTGAACAAAAATGAAGGGAATTTCTCAGTGGGTTTAGGGAAGATTCTCCCTTGGAATAGGTAACTAAGCAATCTGTTAAAATCCACACTGTTGTCACTGCATATTTCTTTACACATTTTCGAACTGACACTGAGGAAAACCCCTGCTTAAAGTATTTACAGAAGAATATTGCTACATCACAACAGGCTAAGCAATGTGTTTCATTAATAAGCAATGTTTGTTGCTCAGTATAGAGGTTTTGTGTGGAAGACACCTGAAAAATGATGCTATAAAATCTAATATTAACAAAAATTTTTAACATGTAATGGCCTCTTTCATATCATATACATATTTACCCTTAGATCCCACACATAAATACAGAATTGAGATTACAAAAGCATTCGGCTTTCCCTATCCTTCTGGCATTTGAAATATTTCCTTTCCTAGAGATCCTTGCCTTTGTTGCTCATAGTGAAGAGCCTGTCAGTATATTTCAGTTCCACAGAAGGGTGGAAGGAAGAAGGAAAGGTGGTGGATGGATTAAGTATCTATGAAAAGGCATCGTGATGCCCATAGGCCTCATTCTGTTGAAAATGGTGGCAAAATATATACAAATTCAAGCAGAATCCATTTCCCACTTTCCGATCTTTTCATCTTGTTGCAACAGTGTGATTCCCAGATCCAAGTTCAAGTAGCAGGAGGCCTACCATGGCTGGTTTGCCACAGAACAGAGTCCTTAGTGTTAGAAGAGAGAAGGGAACATGGTTCAGGAAACAAGAAAACAAAATACTGCTTCCAGTAAAAGGAAATGAACATGGAAGAAAACCTGCTTTCAAGATTTCAACTGAATTCTTATATTTTTACATATCAATGTCATTTTCTTAATGAAAATGTGGGGGGGACTTGGTGAAGGGGGGAGCCGAGTAAACATAATGTCCTTCATGTAATTGTAGATTAATGATACCAAAATAAAATTTAAAAAATAAATAAATTTAAAAAAATTCTCTGATAGTATACCATAATTGTTCAAAAACTCGGGCCTTGGGCAATTACTTCTTAAATAAAGCATAGCCTGGACTATACCTTCTATGTTTTCTGTTATTGGTGGAGCACAGTTGTTAGGTCCAAACTATTTAAAAGTAGTTTTTAAAGAACCCTAACCTGTTTAGTTTAAGGTTGCTAGATTCACCCACAATCACTACCCTACCCGTCCTCATTGCTGACCCTCAGAGAGCACACAGCATAACAATATGTAATAGAAAAGAAGGTTTTGAAAAAGAGAAGCAATAACAAAACACAGGTTTACTGTTTCTTACAAAGCTGAAATTTCTCAAGAGCCCTCAACCTTCCTAGCAATCCTGTTTATTATTATCTGATAACCCCATTTCTAAGTCTTAACTAATATTTAAAATTTTTGTTTATTTAATTTTTTGAATGAGTAATGCATTCACATGGGCTCAAAATGCAAACTAAAAAATTAAAATGTGAACAAGTGCATATTCTTCCTCCTAACCCCCTTTCCATCCATCCAGTTTCCCCTCCCCTCCAGTCAGACACTTATTATGTACTCTTTGCCTATGTAATTTTTGTGTGTTCTCTCATAGTGTCTTAACGTATGTGTAGGGGAAATAGGAGCAACTGCTATAGGACTTCCCCAAATAGCCATCTGCTCCTCCCCTCTGACTCTCACCTTTGCCCCACACTCCATCGTAAGGACGACCATGTCCTCATTTTCTCATCATTCTCTAACCTACTGCATGTGCATCCATCGTTTCCCTTTTCTTCCCCTAACTGAAAAAGGCTTCTTTCTCCAAGCTCAGTCCACTTCTTCCCCACAGGTTGAGACGCTATCTTTTGCACTGACTCAAAACTCAGCTTTTTTTTTTCTCTCCTTCTTCCTCCCGCATCTCCACTGCCCACTACTCTCGGTTCTTGATAGCTATTTAAATTTAAAGGAATTAAAATTAAAAATGCTCTTCGGTTGCACTAGCCACATTGCAAGGGCTCAGGAGTCACGTGTGGTTAATGGCTGTGGAGTTGAGCTGGCAAAATATTTCCAGCATTGCAGAAAGTTCTACTGGACAGTGCTACCCCAGAGAATGTGTGAAAAGGAAGATGTCCCAACCCGATTATTCACTGAATGATCTTCAGTTATATTCTCTGCCACACCTCAGTTTCTCTACATAGTAAAGTGAGAAAAACAGTAATATAGACTCCATAGACTATCGTGTATAAAGAACATGTACTGTGTAAATTGGCTAAAAACTGAATGTAAATATGGATAAGAACATAGATACAAATATGGATACAAAAATAGATATTAGAGATAAAATTATTTCAAAACAATTCTTAGTTTTCTCTTTTCCATAATGAATAATTTCAGTCCCACTGAACCTACTTTTTTTTAACCATAGGCAATTTTAATAAACTGTATTTATGTCCTCAAGACCTCGTAAGTGTGGACCTACATTTATATTCCCATTGCACTTTACACATACTTTTAAAATAAGCTATTATTGTATCATGTCTGCAAGTGCAAAGACCATAAATTTGTGTTCTGTACGCATAAAAAATACTCCATAAATTTTGCTGAATTGGATTGAATCTAGTTACAGACACTTGATTAATGTTTTTTTTCATTGATGTGTGAAAATTCCTCTCATTCATTCAAACTATACTCCCATTTGTATGCCCAGGTATCATGTTTCTTCTTAACTTCTGCTCTAGAATTTGTAATTATGTAAGTTTTATGGCTTCCTAAATCTTCCAATCTGTATTAGCCCATCTGAATTGCTTTAGACTCTTTTCCAATTTAAAGATTAGTCTTAATGAATCTAGTTCAAGTAAAAAAGTTAAGTTTGCCTATCACTAGTAAACAAGATAATTGCACTCCTTAAAAATCTTTGATTGTGTTTTCATACTTGATTATCTGAAACAAAATAATTAAAAAGGGAAGAAATATAAAATGATTAGAGTTGTATAAATATTGCTTTTTGTTCTCTATATGAAAAGCTATTTTTTTCTAAAGAAAGAAGCATTTTCCTACTAGATGTTTGCACTGAGATATTTTAAATACATATTTTTTAATTGTTCATTTTCTCTTTGGAGATATATATATATATACATAATTACATCATGATTCCCTCATCTCACCTTCAGAGCTCTGCATATTTATTAAACACATTACACATACTTACTGACAAATTGATCAAATGGTGTTTCTTATAAGCAAATGTATTTTGTAGAAACAAAATAAACACCAAAGATAAAACAGGATGTGACTATCTTGTTTTTTAATCAGTATTCACAACTATAATCAACATGCTAAGTATTTTTATATAAATCATTTAATCTTGAAAAGAGATTATACCTTTGTGGTACTGAAATTTCCTGTCATGTAAAATTAATTTGTACATAAATTTGTAATCATATAATGACTATATAAGGACATGTACATTTTAGAAGGAGGGCTTCCACTGTCAAATAAATCAGGTTACGTTCGTAAATGGAATACGAGGCAGCCATTAATAAGGAAATAAAGTATACATAGATAGAGAAAAATCTTCAAACTGCAGTGTTCAATTGTTTATAATTTGCAGAATAGAGTGAATAGTTTACCACCACTCATGTGAAAATATATCAATATATGCATTCACATTTATTTTCTTAAGATTACTTGGTCTATTAGTGGAAGAGAAATTTTTGTTCATTTGAATTTTTACCAATTTTTTTAAATGCTCAATTTTTATCAAGTTAATGCATTTAGTGTTAAAAGTCTTAAAACAATAACAAACCAATCTTCTGCCTCATATCCCCAACCAACCAGACACTTTTTCCCAAGAAAAACATATCCTTTGCAAATCTGTCTCTTTCTATATTTTCAAATAAATGCATTACACATATATTTCATGATCTAACAATCTTATATATTATATATTGACTTCCTATGAGGCTCAGTACCACTTTATGTCCCATATCTCCTCCTATGCGATCACATGCCTTTTAAGGTTAATATACTTTGGTTATATAAATATTATTCCCTGCTGAGTCAAATGATAGTCAAATGTGATTTCAGTATTTGTCCTTTCTTACATTACTTGTTATGTGTCATAGAGTCAATATTTGCCTTTTTTAAGATAGTATATTATTTTGCTCATTGTGCTATTTGCCTACTGTTAATTTCTCCTTAAATTTTCAACCGAATTGTAATACTTATCTCAATGTGATTTCCACATGGTCAAAATAAATCAAACCAAACTAAAATGATTTCTCCCATAAATCTTCCCCTTTGGGTCCTCTGGTTTCTTGTGAAACCTGATTTGGTTGCTTTCTAGGCCTTTTGATGTAATCTTAGAACTTTTCTTTGCCTCTCTCCCACAACAGAGTGCACGTCTTTCTCTGTCTGGTAACTTCTATTATACTGGAATAGCAATACCTTATTGAGAATAAGTATGTGAAAGATAATTTCCTGAAAACTCATATGTCTTAAAATGTCTTCTATTCTTACATGAACAGAGAATTTGGCTGCATAAAGATTTTTAAATAGAAATTATTTTCATCAAATTTTATGTGCTAAGTACTTAGCAGACTTTTCCAGTCTATTGACTCATGTCCTTCAGTTCTGGGAATTTTCTCATATTATATCTTTATTTTCTTTGTGCTTTCTTTCCAAAGCTACTATTCATCTTGGTATTGGTCTTCCTAGAAAACTAAATTTTCTTTCACTTCCAAATGTTCACTTTTTTTGTCCCGTTCACTTTTTTGAGAAACTGTACTACTTTATCAAAGATTTACTACATTTTATCTTCCAATCCTTCTTTTTATATTTTTAAGTTGTTTTTCATTCCCATGGTCTCTTTTTACTTCCTATTTTTTCAACAGTAACATCCTGTTTTTATTTCATCAAAGAAACAGCTATTGTCTTGCTGATACTATCAATAAGCTTTTGTTTTCTTCTGTTGCCTGAATGGTCTCTATTTCTTTATTGTTCACCTCTTTCTTTGTTTTGACCTCTGTATTACATTAATTAAATCTTTCCTCAAATGTCAGGAGATTTTTAGCTCTTCATTCATATTTAAGAGTGAGTCACCAAGAAGTCTGTTATAAGCTCTACTTGAGTGGGAAGACCTTAATGATTAGTAAAACAGCTTTTTTACTGTTCTGTGGAGCCCTAACATCTTTAACACAACCAAAGTTTCACTTTCTTCTTTGTGGTATTTGGAGCCTCCAAATTTTGAGCCTCCCAAGGTGCTCAGGGCAAACAAGTTGCTATATTTCTCATTATCTCCCTCCACAGGCATTTAGGTTTCTACTTTTCATTCTGCTGAGTCAGTGATGACCTGTTCACTTGCTTTCCACCTTCTAAAAAATCTGTTGACATTCTCTCTGTTATATCTTCACCCTCACTCTATAGCTTATGAGTTCAAAACTTTTATATGCCCATCCTTAAAGTTGAGGAAAGAATGATATTTAATATATGTTCTTATTTGCCATGCTTAACTGAATGCACATGTATTATTTTTTATTAATTATTCAGGAGTTCAGAGAAGTTATAGGAGTAGTCATGTCATTTTCATCTCAAGAAAAATATTGGAGTAAAGAAAGCTCAGTATCTGTGAAGATCTTGAAGTGTTTATCTCTGAGAAAATTCAATGCCATAACTAGTAGAGCCTCTATGTCTACTTCCCCAGAAGCATATTTTCAAAACAGGAAAATAATTGCTGTCTTATACATTCTTGTAGGAGCATAAATCAGTTCAACATTCCAAAGGACAATTTAGAAACATACATGAAGAGCCCTTAAAAGGCATACATTCTGGTATTGTAATTACATTTCTAAAAATTTATCTAAGAAAAAATCTTAATATATCTATCCAGTCAAGGAGTATTTGGTTGCAAGTCAAATGAAGTTTGTCACAGGAAATCCCCTAGAACAAAGTCATTGGGAAGACTTCCTAGCTTCACTGAGCCACATCGTGACTTAGCTCTGTCTTTCTCTGTGACTCCACCAGGGCTGCTTTCTCATAGCCACATCAACACCCTTCCAAAATAGCAGTATTAGCCTTGGACATACAGCATCATCTAGTTTGAATGCCCACAACAAAATGGCCCAGTCTCCATGTCTCAATCCCATTTCCTGGGGAGATGAATCTGACTAGCCTAGTCAAGTCAACTTTGAGTCATATCCATGAGGGAGTTAGTTGAAACATTAGAACTGCCACCTCACAGATTATCAGGTTTGGGAAGGTTCTTTTAGAAAGAAGCAAGGAAACCTGGAGAAAATATTACCTTCTCCAACATAGCACCAGAAGTACTCCAGATGGTATCTAGAACACCAGCAACCTGGTGAGTTACAGCAGTCCACAATGGATGGTCTAGGTTCAAAGACTGGCATGAACCATGACCCAAATTCCACTGAAATTGTTTTAAGTTCAGTTTACTGTTTATTCAACAAACAAAAAGAGTGTAAAAGAAAATCATCAGGTCAAGGGTATAACTCAGAAAATGCAGCTCCCATTGTCTTCCTAGATCCTCAAAGTTTTGTCCACATTTCAACAGGTTTGACAGGACCCATCAGTACAGAGCCAGACAGATTAGATAATCCTAGAATCACAAGGGAGGCTCACTTTTTTTTTTCTATTTGGAAGGACTCAGTTGGGGATGAAAGAGAAACACGTTAGCACTTGGGGATTTACTTTATTACCAGGGGAAAAAAAAATCAATGCACTTAACTTACATTTTTACATAATACATTCTATATTATCACCAGGCCTACTAGAGATTTCATTGTACATGGCCTGGCCACAACTACAACAATATAAAATATAAATGAGTGAAGAGAGTACGTAGAACAAAGTGTACAAGAAAGCAACACTGACATCCAGGCTCCATACTGTCAAGAAAAGTGATATATGAGACAAAGAAACTGCTCTTTAGTTCTACGTGGCTACATTCTTGCAGAAAGCTGTATTTCTTTGTTTTATGATTTTTTTTTGAGTCATAAGTCAGATTTTTTTGTGTGACATTTCTGGGTTTGAAATATTGGCAATTATCAAGATTTTAAAAACACTGTATTGGTCCAACCAAACATCTACTGGTAGAAATAGGCCTGCATGCAGCTAATCTGTGAACCTATCTACACATACCTGAATATATATATGCAAATACAGACACCTTGTGCAAATGAGTATGGATTTTAATTGCCCCCCTCAGTCCAAAACCCAGTGTAATCAAGAACGAGAAATTTAACCTTCTATGTCAGTTTTCCACAGAATCACTGAAAGTTAGAATAGGAAAGAGTATTGGAGTTCAATTATCACAACTCCATTTTTTTTTTTTTTATGGAAGAGATAGCTTATGTCTAAAGAAGTTTAACAACTTGTTCAAAATCTTGAAGACAGTAAAATTTGTGCATGTCATTATTTTTAGATTTTGTTGGAAGGGTGGTTAGATTCAGAGCTAGATATTGTTGCTCTACAGGCTTTCTAGCTACTTCTTCTTTTAGTCTAAAACATAGTTTATCAAAAAGCCTTATTTAAATTCCTTTCATAAAACTAACCAAAAAAGAAAGGGCCAAGATGGTGGCATGAGTAGAGCAGCAGAAATCTCCTCCCAAAACCATGTATATTTTTGAAAATACAACAAATACAACTATTCCTAAAAGAGAGGCCAGAAGATACAGGACAATAGCCAGGCTACATCTACACCTGCGAGAACCCGGCGCCTCACGAAGGGGGTAAGATACAAGCTGAAGTCCAGCGGGACCTCAGTGCCCCCCACTCCAGCTCCCAGGCAGGAGGAGAGGAGTCAGACCAGGGAGGGAGTGGGAGCCCCGGACTGCTAAATACCCAGCCCTAGTCATCTGCACCGGGAGCGCAGATACATACTGCATGGTGTGCTGGATACTAGGGAGACGGAACAGTAAAACCGGCAAGGAGGTCCCCACAGCCAGCACCCCTGGGACAAAAGAAAAGCAAATGATCTTTGAAAGTCTTAAAGGGACAGGAGCCTCACAGCTGGATGGAAGGGTCCCGGCAGACTCAGCCCAGCAGCTGGGAATTGCAGGGAACTCCAAGCACCCTAACGGCCTGGGCTGCAGCACAGCACTGAAGCCCCTCATGGTGATAAACAGCTTCCCACCCGTTTCCCTTCTGGCATGGCTCCGCCATAGCAGAGCAGCAACCTAAGGCCAGCTATGCCCACAGCAGCCACCAGGGTCAGACTCACAGGCCCTGGTCAAGAATCTGAGACCCTGTCTCCGTGCAGCTACCCAGCACAAGCCGCTAGGATTTGCCCTTCTCACAGGAGAGGAAGGCCACAAACTAGCAAGAAGGGACATTCTCCCAGCTGACACATGTGTCAACTCACCACAACTACCTCTATCACCATGAAAAGGCAGAAGAATATGATCCAGACCAGACTAACAGAGACAACCTCTGAGAAGGAGCTTGGGAAGATAGACCTAACCAATCTTCCTAAAACAGAATTCAAAATAAAGGTAATAACCATGCTGATGAAACTGCAGAGAAAAATGCAAGAGCTAATGGACAAAGTAGGGAGGGAGAATACAGAAATAAAACAATCTCTGGAAGGACTTAAAAGCAGAATGGACAAGATGCAAGAGGCCATTAATGGAATAGAAACCAGAGAACAAGAACACAGAGAAGCTGACACAGAGACAGATAAAAGGATCTCCAGAAATGAAACAATATTAAGAGAACTGTGTGACCAAACCAAAAGGAACAATATCTGCATTGTAGGGGTACCAAAAGAAGAAGAGAGAGACAAAATAATTGCTGTAAACTTCCCCAAACTGGGGGAGGAAATAATCGCTCAGACCACAGAAGCACACAGAACTCCCAACAGAAGGGAACCAAGAAGGACAACACCAAGACACATAATAATTAAAATTACAAAGATCAAGAAAAAGGACAGAGTTTTAAAGGCAGCTAGAGAGAGGAAAAAGGTCACCTACAAAGGAAAACCCATCAGGCTATCACCAGACTTCTCAACAGAAACCCCACAGGCCAGAAGAGAATGGCATGATATATTTAATGCAATGAAACAGAAGGGCCTTGAACCAAGAATACTGTATACAGAACGATTATCATTTAAATATGAAGGAGGGATTAAACAATTCCCAGACAAGCAAAAGTTGAGGGAATTTGCCTCCCACAAACCACCTCTACAGGGTATTTTAGAGGGACTACTCCAGATGGGAGCACTCCTAAGGCTAAACAGATGTCACCAGAGAAAATAAAATAACAGAAAAGAAAGCAGACCAAGGAAATACTAAGACAAAAATTAAAATCAACTACCCACAAAAGCAGTCAAAGGATACAAAAAAGAGCACAGAATAAAACACCCAACATATAAAGAATGGAGGAGGAGGAATAAGAAGGGAGAGAAATAAAGAATCATCAGACAGTGATTATAATAGCTCAATAAGTGAGTTAAGTTAGACAGTAAGATAGTAAAGAAGCTAACCTTGAACCTTTGCTAACCACGAATCTAAAGCCTGCAAAGGCAGTAAGTAAATGTCTTTCAATAATCACCATAAATGTAAATGGACTGAATGCACCAATCAAAAGACACAGAGTAATAGAATGGATAAAAAGCAAGACCCATCTATATGCTGCTTACAAGAGACTCACCTCAAACCAAAGACATATACAGACTAGAAGTCAAGGGATGGAAAAAGATATTTCATGCAGACAATAGAGAGAAAAAAGCAGGTGTTGCAGTACTAGTATCAGACAAAATAGACTTCAAAACAAAGAAAGTAACACGAGATAAAGAAGGACACTACAGAACAATAAAGGGCTAAGTCCAACAAGAGGATATAACCATTATAAATGTATATGCACTCAATAAAGGATCACCAGCATATGTGAAACAAATACAACCAGAATTAAAGGAGGAAACAGAATGCAATGCATTCATTTTAGGAGACTTCAATACACTACTCACTTGAAAGGACAGATCCACCAGACAGAAAATAAGTAAGAACACAGAGGTACTGAACAACACACTAGAAGAGATGGGCCTAATAAACGTCTATAGAACTCTATATCCAAAAGCAACAGGATACACATTCTTCTCAAGTGCACATGGAACATTCTCCAGAATAGACCACATACTAGGCCACAAAAAGAGCCTCAGTAAATTAAAAAAGATTGAAATTCTACCAGCCAACTTTTCAGACCACAAATGTGTAAAACTAGAAATAAATTGTACAAAGAAAGCAAAAAGGCTCACAAACACATGGAGGCTTAACAACATGCTCCTAAACAATCAATGGATAAATGAACAAATTAAAATAGAGATCAAGCAATATATGGTAAAAAATGACAATAATAACACAAAGCACCAACATCTGTGGGACACAGTGAAAGCAGTCTTAAGAGGAAAGTATATAGCAATCCAGGCATATTTAAAGAAGAAAGAACAATCCCAAATGAATAGTCTAACATCACAATTATCGAAACTGGAAAAAGAAGAACAAATGAGGCCTAAAGTCAGCAGAAGGAAGGACATAATAAAGATCAGAGAAGAAATAAATAAAATCGAGGAGAATAAAACAATAGAAAACATCAATGAAACCAAGAGCTGGTTCTCTGAGAAAATAAACAAAATAGATAAGTCTCTAGCCAGACTTATTAAGAAAAAAGAGAATCAACACACATCAACAGAATGAGAAACGAGAAAGGAAAAATCACAATGGAACCCACAGAAATACAAAGAATTATTGGAAAATACTATGAAAACCTATATGCTAACAAGCTGGAAAACCTAGGAGAAATGGACAACTTCCTAGAAAAATACAACTTTCCAAGAATGACCAAGGAAGAAACACAAAATCTAAACAAACCAATTACCAGCAACGAAATTGAAGCAGTAATCAAAAAACTACCCAAGAACAAAACAACCGGGCCAGATGGATTTACCTCAGAATTTTACCAGACATACAGAGAAGACATAATACCCATTCTCCTTAAAGTTTTCCAAAAAATAGAAGAGGAGGGAATACTCCCAAACTCATTCTATGAAGCCAACATCACCCTAATACCAAAACTAGGCAAAGACCCCACCAAAAAAGAAAATTACAGACAAATATTCCTGATGAATGTAGATGCAAAAATACTCAACAAAATATTAGCAAACTGAATTTAAAAATACATAAAAGGATCATACACCATGACCAAGTGGGATTCATCCCAGGGATGCAAGGATGGACAACATATGAAAATCCTTAACATCATCCACCACATAAACAAAAAGAAGGACAAGAACCACATGATCATCTCCATAGATGCTGAAAAAGCATTCAACAAAATTCAACATCCATTCATGATAAAAACTCTCAACAAAATGGGTGTAGAGGGCAAGTACCTCAACATAATAAAGGCCATATATGATAAACCCACAGCCAACATCATACTGAACAGTGAGAAGCTTAAATCTTTTCCTCTGAGATCGGAAACAAGACAGGGATGCCCACTCTCCCCACTGTTATTCAACATAGTACTGGAGGTCCTAGAGATGGCAATTAGACAAAACAAAGAAATACAAGGAATCCAGGTTGGAGAAGAAGTTAAACTGTCACTATTTGCAGATGACATGATATTGTACATAAAAAACCCTAAAGACTCCACTCCAAAACTACTGGAACTGATATAGGAACTCAGCAAAGTTTCAGGATTCAAAATTAATACACAGAAATCTGTTGATATCCTATACACTAATAATGAACTAATAGAAATAGAAATCAGGAAAACAATTCCATTCGCAATTGCATCAAAAAGAACAAAATACTTAAGAATAAACCTAACCAAAGAAGTGAAAGACCTATACCATGAAAACTACAAGACACTCTTAAGAGAAATTAAAGAGGACACTAACAAATGGAAACTCACCCCATGCTCCTGGCTAGGAAGAATTAATATCATCAAAATGGCCATCCTGCCCAAAGCAATATACAGATTCAATGCAATCCCCATCAAATTACCAACAGCAATCTTCAAAGAACTGGAACAAATAGTTCAAAAATTCATACAGAAACACCAAAGACCCTGAATAGCCAAAACAATCCTGAGAAGGAAGAATAAAGTGGGGGGTATCTCGCTCCCCAACTTCAAGCTCTACTACAAAGCCACAGTAATCAAGATAATTTAGTACTGGCACAAGAACAGAGCCACAGACAAGTGGAACAGTACAGAAACTCCAGACATTAACCAAAACATATACAGTCAATTAATATATGATAAAGGAGCCATGGACATACAATGGGGAAATGACAGTCTCTTCAACAGTTGGTGCTGTCAAAAGTGGACAGCTACATGTAAAAGAATGAAACTGGATCACTGTCTAACCCCATACATAAAAGTAAATTAGAAATGGATCAAAGACCTGAATGTAAGTCATGAAACCATAAAACTCTTAAAAAAAAGATAGGCAGAAATCTCTTGGACATAAACATGAGTGACTACTTCAGGAACATATCTCCCTGGGCAAGGGAAACAAAAGCAAAAATGAACAAGTGCGACTATATCAAGCTGAAAAGCTTCTGTACAGCAAAGGACACCATCAATAGAACAAAAAGGCATCCTACAGTATGGGTAAATATATTCATAAATGAGAGATCCGATAAAGGGTTGACATCCAAAATATATAAAGAGCTCATGCACCTCCACAAACAAGAAGTGAATAATCCAATTAAAAATGGGCAAAGGAGCTGAACACACAGTTCTCCAAAGAAGAAATTCACATGGCCAACAGACACATGAAAAGATGCTCCACATCGCTAGTCATAAGAGAAATGAAAATTAAAACCACAATGAGACATCACCTCACACCTGTAAGGATCGCCACCAACCAAAAGACAAACAACAACAAATGTTGGAGAGGTTGTGGAGAAAGGGGAAGCCTCCTACATTGCTGGTGGGAATGTAAATTAGTTCAACCATTGTGGAAAGCAGTATGGAGGTTCCTCAAAAAGCTCAAAATAGAAATACCGTTTGACCCCGGAATTCCACTTCTAGGAATTTACCCTAAGAATGCAGCAACCCAGTTTGAAAAAGACAGATGCACCCCTATGTTTATTGCAGCACTATTTACAATAGCCAAGAAATGGAAGCAACCTAAGTGTCCATCAGTAGATGAATGGATAAAGAAGAGGTGGTACATATACCCAATGGAATATTATTCAGCCACAAGAAGAAAACAAATCCTACCATTTGCAACAACATGGATGGAGCTAGAGGGTATTATGCTCAGTGAAATAAGCCAGGCAGAGAAAGACAAGTACCAAATGATTTCACTCATATGTGGAGTATAAGAACAAAAAAAACCTGAAGGAACAAAACAGCAGTAGAATCACAGAACCCAAGAATGGACTAACAGTTACCAAAGAGAAAGGGACTGGGGAGGACGGGTGGGAAGTGTGGGTGGGATAAGGGTGGGGAAAAAGAAAGGGGGCATTATGATTAGCATGTATAATATGGGTGGGGGCATGGGGAGGTCTGTGCAACACAGAGAAGACAAGTAGTGATTCTACAGCATCTTACTATGCTGATGGACAGTGACTGTAATGGGGTTTGAGGGGGGGGACTTGCTGAAGGGGGGAGCCTACTAAACATAATGTTCTTCATGTAATTGTAGATTAATGATAACAAAATAAAAAAATAAAAAAGTCAAAAAAACTAGCCAAAATTATTTCAGTGTGCTGTCTACAAGGTGTTACATAACTGAACAAGAGTGCAGTTTTTCTGGATTAATATGAACATTAGTCTTTATGAACTATTGGCAAAGCACCCACTTCTAACCACTCACTTCACTTCATATATGGAACTGGTAAACATGCTACATTTTTCAGGATGTGTTTGCCCAGGTAATTTTCAAACTCCAAGTCCAGTTCCTGTACCCAGATTTTCCTTTTTTTTTTTTTCCACTCCTTTGACTTCACACATTGAAATTTATGGTGCATTTCACAGTGCTCCCTGCTGCGGGCCTCATCAGGTCCTGGCTTTCAGGCCAGGAGGAAAGAAGAAATGAATGCTGGAAAACCCTGTGGCTGTTCTTAACTAAAGAACTGCAAACATGACCAAAGTTCCTGCAAATCCTCCTAGATTGTCAGATGAAAAATGGCAACAAGCTGCAGCCACTCAGTGAAGCAATCTTTTCCTTATTACTTGCAAAGTCTTTTATTTAGCCTCAACAGTATCATATTTGAAATGATTTTATGACTGGGGGCAATAGTTGGGTAGCCATCTGTTCTCTCAGATTAGCTGTCAGATGAGTAGAGTGTTTTTAGTCAATGTTTTCAAATTACTTTAAAATACCAACAAACTCAATATTTGTTCATGACATTAATGAGCAATATTTTCATGTCTTTATCCCAAGCAAAATGTTGGATTTTCCAATAATTTTATATTATTTCCAAAGTCACTTTTGCAAATGGGTGTAGTCTGACATTTTTTTGAGAAAAGGAAAAAAGTACAAAGAAAGGTGGCCAAATGTCAAGATGGATTTGGAATGCCAGAGCTATCTTTGCACTTGCAATTTTAAAAGTAAATCTTTAATTTGGAGATTTCTGCCTACCCACTATCACAAGCCCCTTCTGGGCAATGATCTATCAAGTTCTGACTGTCTCAAACTGTTTGTGCTGAATTCCACATCGATCACATTCACACTTGCTACACTTTCAAACAGAGAGCCAAGAAACAATAATTTTCAATTAAGAAACTAGTTGAAGACTTGGGGATTTGATTTATGGTGCATGACTAATTACCAAATAGCTGGCCTAGTGAAAATTAAGCTGCTGGTTACTACGAAGATTTAACTTCATTTTCTTGAAGAGACACTGGTAAGAACCAGAATGTAATTTATTGAAGTACTATGATGCATTTTAAAAGTCATGTAAATGAGATAATTATCATTTTTAAATGACAGAGCTAATTATTTATGTTATGATGAATTTTATATTCAGAGTGCATATACACCTGAAATAAAAGATTATCTTTGACTACGATAATGATTTTCACTTCCTTCTTATGCTACTGGAAGAACTAAAAATATTACATATAGTGTAAGGGTTGGAGGATCTTTTTCAAAAAAAGAGAGTTAAAATGAAGAGCTGTTTAATTGTTTGAAAATTCCTTAACATAAGTTATTCAGAATGAGTAAAGGATGAAAACCTTAAACAATATAAGATATTATCAAGTTAGTGTGTCATACCATGTGTATATATTCTGTTAGTTTTTTCTCATATTGTTATAGACTCGCAAATACAGATGCCTAAAAGCATAAATATACTCGAATGCAGTTTACTTTTGTTCTGTAAGTGAAACAATTTACAAATTATCGACCTTCCACCCTATTTATGCTCTATTTCACCTCATACATTCTCCTGTGTAACCAATTGAATCATTCCTTGTTCCCTAAACATTACATTCATTTCCTGCCAATCTCCTTTCACTCACGTAAATTTATTTATAAACTCAAAAATCCATGTCTCTAAACCCTGTCATCTTTCAAGCCCAATCTTAGATGTCACATCCTTTATGGGATGAGCAAAACTTTTCTCTTCATACTTCCACTCCATCTTGAAAAGGATGTCTCTTTTCTTTGAAGTTCATACAGACACATATGGTCATCAGTCAGATCAGTGATTATGAACTCTGGCTACTATAACAAAGACTTATGACACCGTATTTTTGATTTGGATGTTAAATGATGAGTGTTTTGAGTTCCTGAAATTTTATCAAACTGTCTACTCACATCCATCTTCTAAAGGCATACATTATACTTCAAAAAGAAACATTTAAAAATTATCAGTGACTCCATCCCAAACCAATTGTATCAGAATCTCAGGATGGTACTTTGGACATTGGTAGTTCTTAAAAGTTCCCCAGATGATTCTAACATTCATTCAGCTGTTCAGAACCACTGGCCCAGATGGTGTCCTGAGAAGTATGTTTCCCTTTCCACAGGGATAATTACCACTGAGATAATCCAATGTGAATGGACAACCAAAATCACAGAACTCCTAACCCATATGTATATTCTTCCAAGGAGTCTGTTTGACCCTTTTCTAAGTAATGTGCTAGTGACTGATAATGACTACATGTTTCAGAGTTGATCGGCTGTTCTTGAGAACGTGCATTTCTAAAATGTGATCATTTCAGTGGGGTTGATATTACTGCAGTAGCTGTCATTTTACATTTCTTATTACAGCCTTATAAAAACAACTGTCTCCCCTTCTAATTGGATGCTTCTTGAGATCAGAAGCTTCACTTTTTTCGTAGCACTATTGTGATGTTGCTTGACCAACTATCGAAAAGTAGGAGGAAGAAAGAAATTTAGAGTAGGGTAAAAAAGAGACTACTTCTGTATTTATGTTTCACTATGTCATTTAAGATGGCAAAAATATTAGAAACTCTCCTCTAACTGTTTAAATCATGATGTATCAGTGACTTAAAAACCTTCCTTGAAATAACTTGTCTTTGATGAAACTTATTTTCAGCGGTCTTCCATTTTACTCCGAAATTTGTTCATGCAGACACTAATTAATAAGTTCCATTGTAATAAAGCATCTCAATGAAAATCCTCCAATCCATTTGCATTCCACA
Organism: Manis javanica; assembly: GCF_040802235.1. Taxonomy (NCBI): domain Eukaryota; kingdom Metazoa; phylum Chordata; class Mammalia; order Pholidota; family Manidae; genus Manis; species Manis javanica. Next base: position 156,371,451 of record NC_133158.1, read on the forward strand.
CGATGTCCAGACCTGTCTTTCTAAAGCACAAATCTAAATGAGCCCCTACCTTATTTCAGAATCTTGCCATGTACCCATCTCTTTGCTACTCAAATTGAGGTTTGAGGGCTAACAGGATGGCTAGAAGTCTGGCTGAATTTCAGGCTTCAACCCAGAACCAATGAATCAGAAGCTGTATTTTAGTAAGACCTCTCAAGTGAATCGTGTGCCCACTAAAGTTTGAGAAGCTCTGCTCTAAAGACCAGTAAAGACCAAACCCCTCACTATCTCGCCCATTCTCCTTTTCCATCCTTATTTCAAGCTAATCCTTCACACCCAACCTGTATCCCTAGCTATGCTGGCTGAGATCTCTTGGAACAAAGCAGCATTTTCTGGTATTTGCACATGCCATTTGCTTTGTCCTGGCCATACTCCCACACATTCACCTGGCAGTTCACCTGGTGAATTCCTCAATTCAGCTCATTTCCTCCTTTCTGAAGCAAGACGTTGTCTGATTCCTCAGGTGTGGTTAGGATCTTTTTCATCTTGTTGACAATTTCATTTAAGGGTTATCAAATTTTATCGTAAATAGTGTTTTGCCTTTCTGCTTTTCTTTAGACCATGAATTCCTTGAGAGAAGGAATTGCATTATGTTAAATCCTATGTCCCATCTATTTCAGACATGAAGATGTAAGTCAATGAGTGCTTTATGAGGGCTGCACAAAAGCCTAGATGACATCATTCCTGAAGACAAAGTGTTACAAAGTATTCCTTTTACAAAGATGTACTTAAAAACCAAACATTTAAAAGCAAATTTTTGTGGTTATTTGCTTTCTTTATTCCTAGTGGAATAAGACTTAAATAGAGCTATAGAATTAGAAGTGAGGTGGAACATAATCTAATAGTCCATTCATTCTTTCAAAGATGATCGGGTGATTATGTTTTGTCTATCACCAGAGGAAAGATGTATATTTACAAATCTTTTTACCTCCTCTTTATTTTCTGATATATGTTTTATATATAAACCTGATGTTGTTCAATAAATGATTTCTAAATAAGAAGGTGGACTAATTAGCATATTTAGTATCATATTACTAGACAACTCTCACTGACCTATATATGCAAGATAGAAAATGCATTTATCAGTGTTAGTATAAAGGAAATGATCAATAATGGGTATATCGTCTTTCTTCCAGTCTCTTTTCTCTTTAACTTAAGTTTCTCATGCTGCAATGAAATCTGCATTGTCTTTGTTCAATACTTAAGTAAATGAAAAGTTAAAAATCTAAAATAAATTGCTAAACCTCATTCTAGTTAAGAGGTAATAGAGTGCCCAAGAAATGAAAATTTTACTCACTTCTTTTATTTCCTTTGCCAAACTATGAATGAAAATACCCTGAAGAGCTTTCTGTTATTGTTTCTAAGAATGTAGAAAGAGAACTTTTTTAATACAATATTATATAATAAATATCTGAAGAAAGAAACCCTGAACTAAGTTGTAGACTGTTGGCCTGCACATAATCTACTCACAAAACTTCAAGTTGGCTGTATCTTGTGTTCTATTCTTTCAGGACTCCTTGAGAATGAATGGCAAAAATCAATGCTTCAGTGGGCTAACTGTGTAAGACCATTTGATCAGAGGTTCCCTATTAGGGATGCTAATCAGTCCCTAAGAATCAAGTCCCTACATGGCCAGTGATTAAGTCTTAAATAAGTATCAACTGTACCACAGGTAAAATGAGAAATGCCATATTGTTTTCATTATCTAGGTCTCCTCAATGGCCTTAAAGAAGATTGGTACTGTTTTATGGATTTCCTGGTTCTAATGTTGTTCTACTTAAAGGTTTACTTCCTAAGTCAATTATTCCTCTGTTAGTCACTGTCTAATGAATTAATAATATGGACACTATCTAATAAATCACAAATTGGGGAGGGCAGGAAACAACTCTGTCTCTCTGTAGTATATGTGTGATTAATAGGCTGACATGTAAAATCTAAAACAAACTTTAAAAACCTCCAAATAAAAGTATAGGAGAAAAACACTGAGTCATTAGATCAAAGAAACATTTCTTAGGATACACAAAACATGAAACATGAAAAAAATAACTGAACTTCATTAAATTATTATAATTTAAAACTTCTGTTTATTGGAAAACATTTTCATAAGGAAAAATATAAATAATAGACTAGAAGAAAATATTTGCAAAACACATATTTGATAGACTTCTGTATCTAGAAGATGTAAACAGTTCCTAAGATTAATAAGAAAACAAACAAATTCCTTCCCTTCCCTTCAAAAATAGACAAAAGAAATGTCACCAAACAAGATACAGGAGTGGATAATGGGTTATATAAAGAGTCCCAACATTATTGGTTATTAGGGGAAGTCAAATTAAAACTACAATGAGATGCCACCACATGCCTACTAGAATGACTAACATTTTAAAAACAACCAACCAAACAAAAACACCCAACAAACTGACAATGCCAAGTGCTCATGAGGATGAAGAGCAGCAGCTAGAACCTCTTTGGAAAGCAGTGTGACAGTTTCTTATAAAGTGAAGTATACATTTAACAAACAACCCAGTAATCTTACTTCTAAATGGGATAATTTCTCCAAAAAACTAAATTATATATCCATAGAAAGAGCTACATGTAAATTTTATAGCAGCCTTAGTCATAATATCTAAAACTTGGAACCATGTCAAATTATCACTAATTGGTAAATATTCAAACTTTCTAATATCCATACAATGGAATATACTAGTCAGCAATAAAAAGGAGCAAATCATTTATGAATACAACAGCATGGAAGAATTTCAGAATCATGATGCTATGTAAAATAAGCCAGAAACAAAGAGAGGATATACCGTATGAGTCCATTTGTATGGCATTCTGACAAAGGAATTAAATTGGAGCAGAAATCAGATGAGTAGTTGCCAGGGGAGGGGTTGGAGGTCAAGCAAGGGGACTGAGTACAGAGGAAATGTTCTGTGACTTGATTGTGATGGTGGTTACACAAATACAGATTATATTCCATCATCTGATTTCTGTCCCTAATTTTTTCCTTTGTCAGAGAGCCATATAAAATACAGATACAGATATATCTGTATGCATATGTGTGTTAAAATTCATTGAAACACCTAAAAGGAGAGAATTTTACTGTACATAAATTATCTTAATAAGCCTCACTTAAATGCCTAACAATTAGTTATATATATTTGGAGCATTTACATGTTACATACATAATGCTCTCATAGCAACAAATCACCCCTACAGATGAAGTTCTACATGAACTACAAAACAGTTATTTCTGTATTTCAGTAGCCAATTTGGTTATTTTAATGAAACAAATCATATAAACTTCTTTATACACATTCTGTAATCCCAGAAGAAATCTAATCTATATTTTAACACACTATTGGATGGGAATCTTTCTTGTTTTCACATAATTGCCACTCAAGTTCCAATGCAAAGAACAGTGGAAGCTCAGTGGCCTCACACACTCAAGTACCACCACGTACATCTCACTGAACATTCCAAGGGAAGGCAAAATTGCTTGGCTGCCCCTACCATCACCACCCCATGGCAAACATTCAAATAACACTAATTACTATTCTAATGAAATGATAAGATTTAAGGAGTATCACGTTGGTGGCATCTTTCCCCATCTCACGTAGAGCCAGACGAGAAGGATTCTCTTAAAGATTCTCAGCGAATCTGACATATTCCCATTTGAATTTTTGTTTATAAGGTGAACTAGCGTGGCTGCTCCCAGTACCTATTTGAGTAAAGGGAAAAGAGAGTTGAGAGGCGCGGCGGAGCAGCAGGGCTCCCACTGTTGGGCATTTAGCAGGTCACGTGGACCTTTGAGGACATCTGGGTTTGGACTGTTTGCCATTCTTTCTGGAGACAGCACATTCTAGATGAGGAAAGCTCAAGAGCTAAAGTCTCTGAGTACATTGCCTTGGGAAGAAGCTGAATGGGGTGGTGAAGGAAGACATCGCACCAGAACCATCGTTCAGGTTTAGAAACTGCCCCGGAGGGGTCCTCCTGATGGCATCCGATGAACTCATCCAGAAGGCATCCAAACCAAGGCAGGACAGTCAAATAAGCAGTCTTTGCTTCTTTTTCTCTCTTCCACCTCCTCACCACTGCACAGAAGGGGAAGAGAGGGAGCCCAGAAAGTGACGCGGAGAATAGGTTGTCTCCTCACCGGTGTGCCTCCCTCAATCCAAGGGCTTTTCTGAGAGTGGAGAACAGCAAAGCTTGAAATTAATTTGAAAACTAAACTTTTACTCTAGACGGAACTGGGTCAAACTTGAAAACATGTAAAAAGTAACTACAAAACTATGAGTCCAATCTGAGATGTTAAAAAACAGAAAAGTCAAATTCTTAAGAGCATTTTACAAGCCTAGCTAAAAAAAAAACCCATCCTATTCAATTGAAGCATTCCATTGCAGAAAAATTAATCTATGAATTTCATCAAGTAAGAAACTGTCCACATTGGAGAAGAGGTGTTAGTAGTTGGCAGTATAGCCTTGGAGACAATGGGGGAGCACCATTAAGAAAGGTCATTTCACATTGCACAAAGGACAATATTGTGTAAATTAATATGGGCATCAATAATTCTGAACCAAGAGTGATTCAGTAATTTACATTCAAATGTAAAGAAGTTTTAAGAATACCTTAAGCAATCTTTTGTATTTTAATTTTTCTATTTTAAAAGTTATGAGTAAATAGATCTGAAAGGGCTCTTTACAGAAGTTCAAAATATAACATATTAGGAATATTTTTAAATACCAAAAATACTATTGTATTTTGAAAAATTACAATAGTTGAATGAGTTAGCCCTCTAGAATTATGCATTAAGATTTAACATTTCCAGAGAAATGTAACAGAATCCCCTCCTTCTGCAACTAACAACAAAACCAAAGTATTTTAGACAAAAAAAGAGTTCTTTTTTCCTCACATGTCAGCCATTAGTGTTGCTATTTATCTAAAACCTACTGTAGTGACTTTCACTCTCTTGAATTGCCATCTTAACTACCTTTGTCTTTAGCAACTATTCGAAGTCACTTTCATTAGAAAAATTACAGGAATTATATTTTTCTAACAGCCTTTCTATTGGTAGAGCATAGTAATATAGACATGAAAGTACATTTTTGATGTGTATGAACACAGCAACTGATTAATTAAATGTTCCAGACTCCACAAATTAACTTAGACAGTATTATCAGATATTGGCTATCATCAAGTGCATCAAGCTCTTCACTTGTTTCATATATTAAAATACAGTGATCAATGCATTAAAAAATCTCTAAAGGAAATTAGTGTTTCAGTGGGGGGATGGGGCTGTCTCTTCCTGGAAGGCTATTTTCCATTCGGGTACCTATCCGGCCTCAAATAAATACTTCAGCAAGTCACACCTAGCCTTTAGAACTGTTCTGAAAGCATTCTTCACAGAAACGTATTTAGATATATGAGACCAAAATGGCTACAATATAATTTCTTTGCATCTGCATATATTCCTTGTTCCTCATAGTCAAGGAACAAATATCATCTTAAGCATCACCTTCCTTATGAAATAAATTTAAAAATGTGTTACTAAGAGAATGTTAGGGAAGGTTATTTTTAATATATGCAAGCATAATCACATAAGGCTGATCTCTTTTATTGCAAAAGTTTTCTCAATGTACATAATACTAAGTTTCATATTAAAAAGACATGGAGATCTACTTTCACAACATAATTTGAAATGTGGAGAAAAAAATGTCACATGCTGAGCAATGAAATTGAATTTTTTTTTGAAGGAGACCTCTCCATTTCATGCAGGTCTTCCATATTTTTAAGTTAAAAAAAACAGAAATCTGCAAAATATTTTGGCAAAAATCTGTGGAACTCTGCAGGGGTCCAGGGAGTAGAGCAACATTTCTTCCCTGCATTGCATAAATAAATCATTTACTGGCCCCATCCTCACTTAGCACCACTGAAATAATAACAGAGAAACTTGTATGAAAGTAATTCTCTGTCCACTACAATCGCTCATGCTTGTTTTAGAATTATTAATCAAAATGAGACATGTTGAATATATAACTAGAAAGAGTTATCCGGTGGCTGTAGGCTTGTGGCTAAGTATTTAGAGATGACTTCGTGTCTCTTCAAAACAGGTGACTGTGACAAGACAACTTCATCACTGAAAAATTGGCCTGAGCAGAGATTTTGGCCTAAAAAAACACCACCCTCAGCACTGACAAATATTATCAGTAACACTGTTGTTTGGGACATAAGTCAAAGGAATTACACTACTGTCTCCAATCAACAGAAACCTTTAGGATAATTTGTCTTATCTCCAATCAACAGAAACCCTTAGGAATTCAAACATATAGCATGAAACTTAAAAATGTACCAAGATACCCATTTTCACTGAGACGTTCAATACTCTTTTCTCCAAGAGCTAGCTTTCTCCACTATGTCACTCTGATCACTTTGTGTCTGTTTGGCTCTGTGAATCTGAGTGTCACCAGTAGGGTGGCAGAGCCCTTTGTTTCACCGTAAGGCTTCATTATTCTTTTGTAAATATATGTATATATATAAGGACTGGCTTTAATGTCCAGGAAACAGTTTAAGCTAAATTATAAGCCAGGGAAAAGTTCTGGAAGAAGAACAACCACTCACCACCACTTTTTAATGTTTTCTCCACAAGTTTGATGAACTTTTCCAGGGCTTCCAGTGTCTTTCTACTTCCCAGGACCTCCTCTGCGATATAGTCTACATCTTTTCTTCCTGAGAAGTTGCCCTGTTCTATACCCTTAATACATCCATTTCATGTTCTGTTCTAATCAGCATCCTGCAAAGTTTTCCATTTGTATGTGGACCATATCCATTTATACATTTTGAATTCATACACAAATCATTGATTTGTACTTCACAACAAAGTAGTTAGCCTTTGTGTCTTATCCCTCCCAATGGCCTTTTAAGTACACTCAAGTTCATAACCCAAACTAAGTCTCTGTGAAATGTCAGTCATTGATATGTAAATTAGCAATGTATACTGGCACATGAAAGCCTTCTTGACATCTTGCAAATAATCAATTAGGGCTGTATAATCTAGCTATGTTTAGAATTAGCCTTTAAAAATGGCTTTACTATGGTATGAACTACTTATCATTATATGTACCCATTCTAAGTGTACAGTACAATTATTTGTAGTAAACTTACAGAATTACATAACCATCACCACATCCAGTATTCACAGCAACTTTATCCATAACAGCCAAGTGAGAACAAGTCAATGCCCATCAACAAGCGAACAAATAAGCCAGCAAACAGAACCTGGCCTTTTTAATGAAATCACTACAAGTTTCATGAAATCTTAAATCTGATGGATATTATTTTATTAATTTATTAATTTCCTTGGATTTGAAAAAAAACAGAGTAAGCAGTTTGAAATTATCCTGTCAAAGTGAAAAGTGTTTGTACTTTAAGAAAAAGACAAGGTTTACAATGTTGAATGTCACTGAAAACTAGCAGACAATTTTACTATCTGTATTTCTACTCTTCCACTTACATAATGAATGTCTTGTTATGTTACATAAACAAGACAGTTTGTTCTTTCAGTGACCATCAGTCCAGTTACCCAGACTAAGACTCTAGAAATTGATTTCTTCCAGAGCCATGTCCTAATGGTTCCAAAAATACAGGACCTAGCTATGTGGTCATCTGATTATTTCTAGGCAGAATACTATTTATGCTTTGACAACTTAAGTAATTCATAGTTGGCAAAGAAAGAGATAATGGAAATAAGTGTACCACTGGAGAATAGTTTTATGTGTCTTATAGGATCAAACTCTAATAAATTACTGTAATTTGAGTGCTACCAGTCCCATTCTTGGAAAATCCTATTCAAAATCTGATCCAATTTTTGCTAGGAATAAAGCTTTTATTGGATGCAATGTGGGCTTTTCCATTTAAAAAAAGGAAAGATTACAAAGACTGCAATTGTTCTATACTCCTCTTCTCCCATACCCCAAAATGTATGTCAGATAGCTTATATTAAAGAAGAAAAGTCCACTGGAAAACACTTCTATCTCAGCATGGAATAGCTTATGTCTCTGCTATCTCCTGACTGAAAACCACATGATCAAAAATTGAGTTTAATTTTATTTATATTTTTCATTGTTAAAGTTAAAACCACTTTCATGTTTGTACATCAGATGGCATTTTGTTGTTTTTATCAAGATCAATAAAAAACAAGTCTACTCTAGTCAGGACATAATCATTTTATATCATGTTATCTGATTTACTTCTCTAAGAAATCTATATGATTAAATATTTTGGGGTAGAGACTTAATCACTTCTTGCAAAAATGGTTCTGCCCCTACCTAATGTAAATTGGTGCTTGTCATTAGAAATTATATTACTAACGCTGTAGTTTAAAGAGAATTTCATCTCTGTTATGCTAATAAATCCTTTCCATTAGGTCTCTATATACATATACCAAAGCAAAAATAGTAACATATGGATTTGTAAAGAAACAAAAAATACATGGCTCCTCTCAAAATTGAATGCCTGGCAATTAATACATTACCCTTGTCATTTGTATTAAGAACTCCCTGCAAATTTTTCACAATTTACCAATCAATCTTGGAGATTAATCTTGTCAATCTCAAGTACCATTTTCTTCAGGTCCATAATTTTGTAAAAGTCACAGGGCAAAGAGACCAGCAAGACTCCTGGAAATCCTGTCACCCCTGTATCATCCATTTGCAGCGAAGTTTACAGATGTGCCCAGACTGAAGACTGAGAGGCACAGCTCCCTTTAATCTTCTCCCATTAGCTGACAACATACATGCATGTGACAGTCAAAACTCACATCCTCCTCTCCTCCTTGAGGGAGACTGCAGGGCATGAATTTCCACTATTAAGAAAGACGAAAAGGCATTCTTGTTTAATTTACCAAAGAGCATAAAGAATGCTATCAGAAATTGACCTAGACTATAACTAATTTATGTCAACCAAGCAAATTAAAACAAAACTGTGGCTGTCATGGAAAGAATGGATGTCTTTATTAGGTGGAATGCTTGTAAATTGCATTATTATGATTCTCAACACCACAAGACAATTTCTTTTAATAAATCCTTTCCTTGTTGTTAGATAGAAAATACATACATTGGTCTCTGGCCTAGTTCCTGGCACAGAGCTCCTGAGATTGTTGTAATTTCCTGGTAGACAGGAGTATCTTTTGTTCTACTGAGGCACTTCTGGGTGGTACCCTGGATGACTCCTGGATGGGGGCTGGTCCCCAGGAGGACCAACCCATGATAAGAAGCTCAGAATATTCAGTCCCACCTGCCATTCTCTTCAGACGAGAGAAAGGCTGAAAATGGAGTTAATGATCCATCATACCTATATGATGAAGCCTTCATGTAATCACAAAAATATGGGATTTGGACAGCTTCCAGGTTGGCAAAGACATCCACACCAGGAGAGTGACCTGTCCTAACTCTATGAGGACAGGAAGGCCTGTGCTTGGGACCTTCCCAGACCTCGCCCTGTCTATCTCTTCACCTCGCTGTCCATCTGCATCCTTTCTCATGTTGTTTAATAGGTTGGTAAATGTGTTTCCCTGAGTTCTGTGAGCTGCTCTAGTAAATTGATCAAACTTGAGAGGGGGGTGGTTGAGACATGGGAACTACAGCCATTTGGTCATAAACACAGATGATAATGTCTCAAGTGGGTATAGGATGGCAAGGGGTCAAGGTTAGTGTCCAGTGAGAAAGTGTCAGAATTCAGTTGAACTGCAGGACAGTGAGCTGGTGTGGGAGATCTGCCTGTTTGGGGGAGGGGAGAGGATCCCCATACATTTGGGGACCAGCAATGTCAGAAGTGAAGTGGGCTGTGTGAGTGTGATACTAGTGGGATGGTAAGGGAGGCCTACAGGGAAGGAAGATCCAGAGGTGGAAAACTGAGCTTTTCTTTTTCACTTATGTCTATCAAAATAATGTTCACCTCATTTTGGACATAAGCAGTAAAGAACACTTTACCTGTAGACCTTTGAATGGTACTGTTACAAAAATATCATCAAAACCCCTTCAAAATAAAATTCTGCTAAATTAGCCCAGTAATTTATAGGAAGAAAGAAAACCTTGGTACCAAAAAAAGGTGTTGCTGTAAATGGCTAGGAATGCTATTTCGGTCTCTAAGTTCCTAGTATATTCTGTTAATACTAATGTACCATTTTATTTTTGGTAGCAGTGTTATATGATATAAGAGATACACTTTGTTATATAATCCCCTTGTGCTCATGCCTTAAATGGGCTTCAAAGTATACCATGTTCCTTCAGAAGAGAATGACAACTCAAAAGTTGTTTCTAAATAATAACTTTTTAAAATATTTTGGTAAACATCAAAAATTCACATTAAAAAGTGTAGAATCACAAAATTACAGAAGTTTGACTATAACATCCTATAACTTGTGTATATTGTATGTATAGAACAGTATATCTGGAGAAGTTTGTTTTATAATTTTTTTGTAGACAGTGCCCAGATAAATTCCGGACAAAGTGATTTGTGATAGATATCACAGGGGTGGGACAAACCACAGCCACAGGAGTTCTGAGGGGAACTATCATTGTTTCTGGAAGGGAATACTGAATCTTAACATTTGTTTTTGCAAACTCGTATAAAGATACTCTTTATGTTCACAATTAGCACTATTATTTAGCCAATTAAGTGATGGGAAATGGAAAAACAATGAATTCAAGGATGGCTTAAGAAATGAAGACACTTATTCAATTTTCAGACTTCAAAGATCAAAGATTTTATAAATTCCACTTATAGATTCCTTGTATATAAGCAAATGTATGACTATGAAGTCTTCACAATGTCTGGCTGATTTCAATTGCTGAAATGTGAATCTGCAATAGAATTCTGCGGAAGTGGAGAACAACTGGGCAGCCTTCTCTTCTGTAGCTAAATTGCCCTACTCACAACTTACCTCTAGAGAGCTCATTCTGTATTTACTTAACTACTGTTGTCATCTTTCCTAAACCACGTTCTTAAATCCCTTTATACCTCTCTTAAAATTCAGTGACTGAACATAACATATTAAAGTTCTAATAAGAGCTGCTGTGCCCACTGGGCCACTATCAGAATCATTATAAAACTGTATTACTCGCAATTTTTAAAAACTGAATTTGCATTTCAACTCCTGGTAGTGTATCCCATAGATATCCTCACATATGGACAGAAATGTTTATTTATGGTACTTTTATAATATTATATTTTTTCAATAAGTTATGCAAAATAAGAAAATAATTCGATTACTATGCAGTGTGTGGGTTTAAAATAATGAGATAGATCTATATCTGGTAACACAGGCAGATCTTTAAGACAAGAAAAATAATATTTATAGAGCTATATGTTTGTGTATATATACATAGAAAAGGCCTGTGGGGCAATTGCCAACCTGTTAACATTGCTTTTCTGTGAGGAGGAGAGTGGGACAGAAAGAGGATATGAAGAGTGATTTATTTTACTTTAATATCTGTGTATTCTTTGATCATTTTGCTTCAAGCACATGTCTATTGTGTCACCTTTCATAAACACATTTAAAGATTTCACTTGCAAGAAGTCCTTCAATTCACAAATATAAGTTGAAGTCTATTGTTTGCAGGCTAAGACCATGTAGTTCTCAATACCATAAAACAGTTGGTGAGAAAATATTTTAAATAAAAAGCTTGAAAGAATTTCAAAGCAAAATTGCCTTGTCACTCAAGACGTTTCTAATCCTCTGTTTCTAAAGAAAAATTTCCAGTATGAATTCAGTTCAGGAATATAGGGTAATGATTAATGTGGGGCCAGGTTCATTAGAAAAAAATCTGGATTAGTAAAAAATGGGTACATGTTAGAAAGTTGTTTCTTTCAACAGTTAACAAATTTTCTGAGTTTGAACAAAAGTTGCTCAAAAGCTGGTCCCTTTAAGAAGCCAGGGCATGTGGGCTGGGAAAAGGAGGCGTAGAGAGGAGAATGAAAAGCAGTGGGGAAGAAGGTGTAACTGGCATCTGGGGGTCTTAACATTTCTGGCCAGTCAGTTTAGATCCAATCCTTAGTGGACATTAATTGACTTGAGTTGTTGAGTCAGAAGGGGTAGATAGGAATTGGTATCTTTTCTAATCAAGGAAGAAATCTTGCCTGTAGAGACTTTAGGCACATTAGCACAATCCTCTTCCATGGGGATTATAGTTCAGTTGCAGCTGTCTCTAGAAGGATAAACATGCCTGTCACACCACAGCAAAATGGGAGATGGGGCAAAATGAAATTGTTGAGACTTAACAAGTCTCTTGGTCAGCCACAGAGTGAAAATCCTGGAGGTAATAGTAAAGCAACAGCACGAGCTAGCACTAGTTCTGAGTAAGTCTCCTATCCTAGATGGGAAATTAAAGAAGAAAAAATTGATGGTGTCTGTGCTTCTTATTTGTTCATGTCATTTTTTAATGATCAATCATTCCTTATTGAGCTGTTATTTAATGATGTTTATTTCAATAAAAAATATATTACTAAAAAGAGCATGCATGTCCTTTTTATCAACCAGCTGCTGAGTCTCATCCATTTATATGTTAGGAGGACTAAACTACAAGGATATGGGAAATAATATAGCAGCACCGTTACCTAGGGGTCATTGCCTTAATTTCGAGACAAGGCATTTAGAGAAGCAAATCTATCTTCAAGGCCAGCCAACCTTGAAGATCTATGTGCTCAGTCACCCACGTGATAGTCATATGGCTGCTGTATAATCACCACCCATGCATGGCCTGAGTGATTCCCAGCAGTAAAATAGTAAGCCCAGTATCAGGGTCATTCCCATCTTTTCTTTGGTGCTTTTGCAACCAGCATACACCTTCACTCCTTTAATTAGCTTTGCTACTAGCAAACGCTTGCGTGCGTGCGCGCGCACACACACACATACACACACACACACACACACACACACACACACAGAACCCTGGTGACCATGAGGCTTTTCGGAAATCAAGATTAGCCTGAGAATATCTACACCTGCTTGCTTGGCTAATTCAGCCAAATTTTTATCAACATTAAGGCTCATGGTAAGGAAGAAAAGGTTTGTGCAACATTCTTGTTATTTTTATCACTATTTGAAATGAAAATTATACACAAGATCTATCACAGACACCCACTTCAACCCAAACTTGATCAAATTCATGGAACAGCATGGTGGAGAAGAGGGAGCTTATGCAAGTCTCCTGCTATTTTATCACTATTTCAAATGGAAATCATTCTCAAGGTTTATTACAAATAAACTGATTAATAAAAATATGGTGAGAGAATTTAAATGTGAGTTTCTAAAGCTAACTGGGCTTTTCTTTAAGGAAGAGGTGGCAGAAATCTGTTAGCTACAACAATCAAACAGCCTGTAAGTGAAGGGGTGAGGAAGTGATACCATGGAAGGGAACAAATCCTGTTTTAGTATTGGGGAAGAAGCTGTGATAAGCATGGTACTCCTGTTATGTTAATCTCTAGCACACAGCAATTGACTGTGAATCATTATTGGTGTGAAACCTAAAACAAACATGTAAACTGCCATGTGAAAGTACCTTTTCAGACTGTGAATCAACATTTCTGAAATAAATATCATGCAAACAAATCCAACTCAACAAATGTTTTACAGCCATCAAGCTTTTTACTTCTTGAATATTTTTCCAACATTGTGATACACTTCATCAAAAATGACCTCAGTTTATGGCATCGCATTGCCTCAAAAAAAAAAAAGAGCCTTTTGTGGCTCCAACAATGCCAGTTGGAATCTCCATTGAGTAAAATTTGAGTTTATTTTAAAGGTTGGAAGAGAAAAGAGCCACTCCAAGCACCTCTCTCGGTCTCCCTCAGGGACCCTCAGGTTTTAAACCATGGCAGTCGATATGAATCTGGAATCCACAAAGGAAGGTTATGGGAGAAAAAAAAAACTGAGGCTACTTCCACATTAGTTCCTTGAACCTGTTATCTTGCAAAACTTCCAGGGAACACAGCCTATTTCACAAAAGAAACAGTTGTAAAGATGATTTGGGGAGAATACTCTTAGCTTTTCCACTGTAGAAAGGATACTTCAAAACGTAGGACTGGATGTAGCTACAGAAAGGCTCATGTTTCTGCCTCATAAGGAAGGGTCCAGACCTCAGACTGAATAAATTCCTAGGTGTTTGCCATTTTCTTTAAAAAAAAAAAGCAATTTAGGAAAATATAACTGTTAAACTTACCTCTATCAAAAATGAAATTTTAACATCTGTTTTTCATTCTTTTACACGCAATCAAAAAAGATTTTTAAGTTCCCTATCAGCAAAGAGGATGGGAGTCTTTCAAAATAAACATTTTAAGGCTTTATATTTGCAACCATGTGGAAGAAGACCAAGCATTTCGATCAGCAAGGATGGCTTGCCCTAATATAGTTTTTTTTCTTATACTTTGAAATTATGCAATGAATTCATTTTTTTGTATAAACTGTTACCAAGTTAGAATGATCATCAACTCACAGAAAAAAAATTGGAAAAATTGCCCTATTTTAACCTTCAGTATCTAAATTGGCAAGTGACATTTTACATACCCCAATTCATGAACATATATATTTTAAAATGAGAAAAACTTCTGTAGGCAATCTGGAATGTTTAAAGAAATAAAAACCCTTAATGAATGATTAAACACAGGATATCCACACAGCACCAGAGGAAGATACTCTGACTTGTATATAGTGCAAAGTAGAAAAATTAATATGGCACATGGATAACATACTTTCTGTAAAGTATCTTTTTCTATCTCAGATCCCATGTGATGTAGCAGTTGCTATAGTAACTGTACTTCTGTTCAACAGCAAAATACTTATATACAGAATGTTTACATTTGCTCACCAATTCTCATTGAAAATTATACCAAATGGAAGTGATGAATTAAAATTCTTGGTGGATAAGCAGTTCTTATCCCTTAATTTTAAAAGGGATAATTCTTATTCATCAAGTAATTCTATCAAGCATGTTTTTCTTCAAATGATTATTAGTGTTCTTCATAAACTTCAGCATGTTATAAACAAAAATGGCTGAGCTAGAAAGAATTTTTAGCTTCACAATTTAGTAGTTTTTGTGGAGTACAATATGCTAAAAAGATTAATTACTTTAATCAATTGTGAACCAGTAAATAAGAACTGTACAAACATTTTTTAATTTCAGTTTTCAAACACCCAATGGGCTGATTTTTATGCTCCATCATAACGAGTCTTACAATCCTCCTCAATGGAACATACATTGAATAAATACCTCAACACATTTGCCAGCAAAGTTCTAAAATCAATTTTGGGAATGTCATGATGCTTAATGCTATTGTGGTATAAATGAAGCGCACTCCTTGAGTCCATTTGGCTAGGATCGTGAGCGTACTTGGTTTCCCCAAGAGAAGAAAGAAGAGTAGTAAACCATTTTTCCAGGATGTCGTTCTCCCACAACAGTTTATGAAAGAAACATCTGTGACAAGAATCTCTAATGCTTTCCTCAAAGCCACAGCTGACAGTAAGAAAGCATTGCTAAAAGTGGCAAATCAATCCCATTCCACCCTTCCCAGAGCATGACACCTAATTTGCTATGTATCACATGTATTTCATCACATGTGCTGAGACAGTGACACTAATGTGGAGGCTTTCATCCAAGCCTCAGCTGAATAAACACTTGGGCCATACAGTAGGCAAACTGGCATCCTTAAAAAGTCTTATGTCCCAGGCAAGTTAACGTCACCTTAGAGAAGCATTTTTCTAACATTTAGTTTGTAATTTGGGTACATAAATGGAATCTCTGAACACTGTTTGGAAAACTTTAAATCACCTGACACACATAGAGCACATTCTGTATTTCTTAAGCCAGTTTTCATGGTGTAATGCAATTTTTATGTGACTACCTAAAAATATATGCATATCCAACAGACAAAAAGCAAATAACAGTATGTAAGATTTCCAATTAAGTTATTCCATTGCAGAACATGTGTTTTTTTAATGGCATAAGAAATAACCACAGTATGTACATCTGAAACATGTACCATTGCTTTTTTTC
This sequence comes from Manis javanica, assembly GCF_040802235.1. NCBI lineage: Eukaryota > Metazoa > Chordata > Mammalia > Pholidota > Manidae > Manis > Manis javanica. The sequence goes on from NC_133158.1 coordinate 156,387,536, forward strand.
TGGTAAATATTTTATTGATATATGAAATACATCCCAAGACACAGATCTTAAATGTATAGCTTGGTGAATTTGCAAAATGAATACAGTTGTGATCAAGTGCAGAACATTATCAGTACCCCAAAAGCTCCCATAATACCTTCCCAACACATATACAGTTGATTTTAAGTTTGACACTAGAATCTTTAACTGAGGAAAAACTCTATGTAAAGGATATCAAGCAAATAAAGTTCTAGTAAACAGTATGGATAACATTAAGGGCCCTGCAGTTCATGAGGACATCTCTTTTGTTTGTCTTCTGTGGGGCTGCAAGTGATTCTTTTTTATCTTCCAACAATCAAGGAAATCACAGATTACTGTTACCTCTAAATTACTCAAAAAATTTATTTAACTCTATTGAAGTTTTGTAAAAATACAGGGGTGGTAAAAGAATATGCCACTTCTAACATGAATTGTTTTGATTATTCTATTTCCCTTCCTCTTAAAGAACTTTCATGCAAATTCCTTTTTTCAATTTAAATTATACTGAACAGGGGAAAATACATCTACTATAATTTTCTCTCTCTCAGATTTCTCTTTAATATGATAATCCCCAAATAAAAAAAAGAATGGCTATTCTTAAAAACCTCAAATTAATGTAGTGTAAATGTGGTCCATCATGGTCTTTGTCCCCCAGGGTCCCTTACATGCTTTGTCTATGACAGCCAGTACATGGGTAGAGCCCATGAGAATATGAAATATTTCAAATCTCTATTTCCAGCCCCATCCTGAATTTTAGGGTAGAATTTTAGTAGCCCAGTGTGGGTAAAATTGTAATATTTCCAGAATATCTCGCCTTGCTTTGGTGCATTTGCATGTCCTCAGGGGTAGAGAGAAGTTCATCTCCACGTCCATGGGTAATTACCTGGGAAACCGAGGGGGTGTCTGAACCTGAGGGGTTAAGAGGAGGGGCTGGCTTGCTTGCTGGTTTCCATCCAGAGCAGGAAAGAGGGATGATGCTGGACTGCAGTTTGTAAGCAATAAACAGATTTTAAACTTTTTATTTCTCCCTTTGACTGATTTTGGTTTTTAGAGATATTTTGCCCTGGGATTTCCTTTCCCTGGACCTACATCCAGGCAATACCTTCAAGAAAGTTTCACATATTCACCTTAAAAACTCATTATTTTCAGAACTAAATATTCTTACCTTGATTAACTAACCCAGAAGACCATACCTCAGGGTCATCCTTAGCAATGTATTTTGTCAACAACTCGTATATTAAACGAACAGCAAGTTTTATCATCTCTATGTCCAAAATATATTTTAAATCTGTCTCCTACTGTCCTTTCCCATACCACTGACATCCTTTCTTTTTTCTGAGTATGCTATTGCAATGCCATTTCATTTCTCTGCAATGACTTTTCCCTTCTTTTGCCTAGCAAATGTGTCCTCAGCCTTTAAAGTCCATCTTGAAATGGTTCCTGCGCCAGACGACACCTGGACCCAACCCATACCTGGACAAAGAAACAGTCCCTCCCTTGCATTTCTCATAGCGTATGTCACCTTGAATAATTACATAGTCTTTTATGTCTTCAACTGGAACAGGAACACTTTGGGCTGAAACAAGTTTTCTTCATCTTTATATTTCCAATGCCTCGCATATCACCTGCCCCGTAGGAAACCCTAAACAAGCAATGAAAGAATGAAATAATAAAATGAAGTAAAATATGCTCTGCATAAAAGGCATAAAACATCTAGTAGATTACTTCGGACAGACCATAACCTGGACGGGATGTCATGTGGATGTAAGACAGAGGTCACTGCAGAAGTGAATCTCAGGGTCACCATCAGCAGCAGCACCCAAAAAATATCATGAGTGCAGAGTCATCATGGGTTGGGAGCAACAAGGGACAAGGAATGGAAGAGGAGAGCATTACTAAAGGATACCGAAAACTTTAGGCCCAATGCCCCACTCAGAAGACCCACTGCAATATTTGCTCTCTCAGAAGCCTCTATTTATTGTACAGTGGGAAGGATCCACTCATTGCAGCTTCTAAAATGAAAGCTTCCCTTTAAAAAGGAAAAAGCAAGTGAGCTGGATTAAGTCATGTCTTTTATTTGTTGTACTGCAGTCACCAGGAAGAACTCAACTTAGAAAACGCTCATGCTTCACATGCCACACTGTTTGCCTTACTGTGGTCCTGAGTAGCTTTCTCTTCATGACTCTATCATGAATGGCCCTAGACATTAATGTGGATAAGCAGGGCTAGTGCAACCCTAACTTACAATTGTATATGTGTGCCTTGGGATGCCCTATTTCAAGGCAATGTATCTAAAGGTACATATTAGTATAATGGTGTTTGAAACTTTTAGTACATTTAGTTTGAAATACCTGGTACAAATAAGTTTGAAAGAGATTTGTTACTCACAAGAACAAAAAAACAAAAAAACTGTTACCCATAAGAACAAAAAATGTCAAAAATAAAAGGTCAGAGAATTTTTGCAATTACAATCTGGAGCTCTTCTCTACCTATGACATTTGAAACTGTGGAAAGATCCTAAGGCTCTTACCCATACCCACTAGCCCCAATCAATAACAAAAAGGTTTCAAGGACTTGACAGACATCTTCCCACTCCAGGCACAGTCTTTATATCAAGGGATCCCACACATCTGCAGTATCTGCTTTGAGTACTTTCTTCCCAGAATAGAGGACAGAGCATAAAGGAAGGTACAGAATGCACAAGAGAACTTTATCTGGATCACTTTTCTACTCATAAATGGGCCTCTGTTTTCTGATCCTCAGGGTCAGGGGTCTTGATACTAAAAAATACTCTGGGGGGTGAAAGCCTGAAGCTTTCATCAGTGATAGGAACCTAGCCGGTATGACTTCTCAAAGTCATGCTCACTCTTGAGAGGCAAAAGAATCTCTAGGCCTGCACCACAGCAAATTCTGTGCTAACCTGTATGTGGATGGATGAAGACCATCCTAGTAACTGGTTGAGTGTAACTGACACAAATGCTGTGGCACATAGTTTGGCGTCATGTAGTCAAGCACAAGAACCACTCTCTATATGTTGTAACTCAGCAAGTCCAGTCTGCACCTACTCTTAAGAAGGGTATGTAACCTAGAAACAGCTCAAGTCTATCAAGAATCATATGAATAAGTAAATTTTGGTATATTCAAGCAATGGGACACTACACAACAATGAAAATGAATTATTTAAATTTACTCACAACTGCACAGATGAACCTTATAAACATAATACCAGATAAAAGATGGAAAGCACCAAAAAATACCTAAACTGTGACTCCGTTCACAAAACTAGGATACACTGTTTAAGATTCATGTCTAAATCTTGAAAGTTCAAAAAAAACAGTTCTAAACAGAGATTACAAGTCAAAATAATAGTTATTTCTAGTAGGAAGTATGATGAAGAAAGGACATGTAAAGGAGTGTCTGGATGATGTACCGGTGTACTAGGGTGTGGATTGCATTAATGGATTTTTTTAACTTATTTATGCTTTATGCACTCTTCATTATATACTATAAACAAGATTCCTGCACTAATAATAAGTTACTTTAAATAAATTACTATATAATGAACTTAAAAATAATGATTTTATAATTTATGCATGATTTATACCTGGTAGATACATCCAGAAAATTAATATTTTATTTTTTAATTGATTAATTATATACAATGCTTAAGTCTATTGAATTAAGTATGTAATATTTAAAATACATAAAGAAGAAGAAAATCCTGCCATTTGTGACAACATACATGAGACTAGAGGGCATTGTGCTCAGTGAAATCAACCACAGACAGATAAATACTGCATGATATTGCTTATACATGGAAAATAAAAAAGGACAAAGTCAAATGCATAGAAACAGAGAGTAGAATGGTAGAATTGTGGTTACCAGAAGTTGAGGAATAAGGGAAATGAAATGTTGTTTTAAGGGTACCAACTTTCAGTCATAAGATGAATAAATTCTGAGGATCTGACATACAGTTTGGTGACTATAGTTCATACTGTATTGTGTAATTAAAATCTGCTGAGAGAGTAGATTTCAAGCATTCTAATAAAAAAGATAACTATGGAGGAGATTGGATTAAAGATGGCAGCATGAGAGGTGAGACAGAGGCCTCCTTCTAAAACCACATATGATAAAAAAATATAATTAATATAACTAATCCTGAAAGAGCAACAGGACAGGGCTGTACCAGACTGCATACACCTGGAGAAAATAACGGATGTCATGGAACAAGGTAATGTACCAAAGCTGTCACCCAGTCGGACGCAAGGCCTTCCCCACCCCACCTCACCATTGGGAGGAAGAGAAATGGAGTGGGGTGGGAGTGGAGGCCTGGGAATGCTGAACACCTAGCTCTAGAGATCTGCTCTGGAAGCACAAACCTATGTTGCATGGTGCTCTGGTGATTAGTGGGGTTGGAAAGCTAAGACAGGAGGAATACCTGGAGAGACTGAGATTCCAGCCACTTGTGGAAAACAGTGATCCACATCTGGCTGCTCTGGGACACAAGAAAGGTGGGCAGTCTGAGAGACTTCCTAACAGCAAGAGGGCTGCTAAAGGGGCAAGGATTGCACAGAGCTTGCTGCACAGGAGAAAGGACAGGTGGACTAAATTGCTAGGCTCACTCTGCCCAGCAGGTTGGGAACTTTCAGGAGCTACAGTCACTTCATCCTCCTGACTGCTTACACAGCTCCAAGGCCCCCCAACATGATACACAACCTGCAGCACCTTCCTCCCAGCCAGGCCACACCTGGCTCACAAACTGGCAATCCCTGCTCTGGTGTCAGGCCAGCCAGAGGGAAGCCCAACCTACAGCAACTACAAATGCAAAGCATAGAGGCTTACACTAATGTGTTCAGCCCACTGGTTCTGGCAGTGGAGACAGGCATGAAGTTGGGAAGCAGGAAATAGATCTTTCCTCCACCCAGGCACCAGCACCACTCCCCTGTAACCCCTAACATTGCTCCAGGGTCTGAGCAGCTCCAGAGAGTAGACTTTCTGGGCACTAGAGGGCGCTACATACAAATATGCAATGTCAAAGGAACCTGGTTCAAGCAAAAATCCCTCAAATGTCTGAAAAAGGGCCAAGTGAAACTCACCTTGTCAATTTTCCTGAGAGAGATTTCAAAATAAGAGTCATAAACATGCTCATAGAGGTATATAAAAATACTCAAGAACTCAGGAATGAATTCTGGTTAGAAATCCAATCATCATGGAATACAATGGAAGGTTTTAAAAGCAGATTAGATACAGCAAAGGACACAATAAATGAAACAGAAATTAGAGAGAAGGAATACAAAGAAGCTGAAGGACAGAGAGAAAAAGGATTTCTAGGAATGAAAGAATATTGAGAGAACTGTGTGACCAATCCAAACAGAACAATATTCCTATAATAAGGGTACCAGAAGAAGAAGAGACAGAAAAAGAGATAGAAAGTGTCTTTGAGGAGGTTATTGTTGAAACTTCCGAATCTGGGAAAGGAGATAGTCTCTCAGGTCATGGAGGTGCACAGATCTCCCAACACAAGAGACCCAAGAAAGACAACACCAAGACATTTAATAATTAAAATGGCAAAGAGCAAGGATAAGGACAGACTTTTAAAAGCAGCCAGAAAGAGGAAAATGATCACATACAAAGGAAAACCCATCAGGCTATCATCAGAATTCTCAACAGAAACCGACAGACTAGAAGGAAGTGGCATGATATATTTAATGCAATGATGCAGAAGGGCATCAAACCAAGAATACTCTATCAGGAAAAATTATCATTTAAATTACAAACAGGGATTAAACAATATCCAGATAAGCAAAAGCTAAGAGAATTTACCTCCCACAAACCATTTCTACAGTGTATTTTGGAGAGATTGCCAGAGATGGAAGTGTTCCTAAGGCTAAATAGCTGTCACCAAAATAATAAAACCACAGTAAAGAAAGAAAGTACAGTTAATTACTAAGCAAATGTAAAATTAAATCAGCGACCACCAAAGTCAGTCAAGGAATAGACAAAGAGTACAGAATATGATACATAATATGTAAAGAATGGAGGAGGAAGAAAAAGGAGGAGAAAAAAGAGAGAGAGAACCTTTAGGTTGTGTTTGTAACAGCATACTAAGTGAGTTAAGTTAGACTCTGAGATAGTGAAGAAGTTACACTTGAACCTTTGGTAACCACAAATCTAAAGCCTGCAATGGCAATAAGTACATACCTATCGATAATCACCCTAAATGTAAATGGACTGAATGTACCAATCAAAAGACATAGAGTCACAGAATGGATAATAAAACAAAACTGATCTAAATGCTACCTACAAGAGAATCACTTCAAATCCAAAGACATAAACAGATTAAAAGTGAAGGGATGGAAAAAGATATTTCATGCAACTAATAGGGAGAAAAAAGCAGGAGTTGCAGTACTTGTATCAGACAAAATAGGAATCAAAACAAAGAAAGTAACAAAATACAAAGAAGAACATTACATAATGATAAAGGGGTCAATCCAACAAGAGAATATAACCATTATAATCTATGCATCCAACACAGGAGCACCTACATACGTGAAACAGACACTAACAGAATTTAAAGGGGAAATAGAATGCAATGCATTCATTCTAGAAGACTCCAGCACTCCACTCACTCCAAAGGACAGATCAACCAGACAGAAAATAAGTAAGGACACAGAGGCACTGAACACATTTTAACAGATAGACCTAACAGACATCTATAGAACTCTACACCCAAAAGCAGCAGGATACCTATCCTTCTCAAGTGCACATGGAATATTTTCAAGAATAGATCATATACTAGGCTACAAAAAGAGCCTCAGTAAGTTCAGAAAGATTCAAATTGTACCAACCAGCTTCTGAGACTACAAAGGTATGAAACTAGAAATAAATTACACAAAGAAAAGGAAAAATCCAAGAAGCACATGAAAGTTTAACAATATGCTCCTAAATAACCAATGGATGAATGAACAAATAAAAACAGAGATCAAACAATACATGGAGACAAATGACAACAATAATTCAACAGCCCAAAATCTGTGGGACACAGCAAAGACTGTGCTAAGAGGGAAATATTTTGCAAAACTCACAATTAATTAAACTAGAAAAAGAAGAACAAATGAGGCCCAAAGTCAGTAGCACAAGGGACATAATAAATATAAGAGCATAAATAAATAAAATAAAGACAAATAAAACAGTAGAAAGAATCAGTGAAAGCAAGAGCTGGTTCTTTGAGAATATAAACCAAACAGATAAACCCCTAGCCAGATTTATCAAGAAGAAAACAGAGTTCATACACATATACAGAATAAGAAATGAGAAAGGAAAAATCACTACAGACACCATACAAATACAAAAAATTATTAGAGAATACTATGAAAAATTACATGCTAACAAGCTGGATAACCTAGAAGAAATGCACAACTTTCTAGAAAAATACAACCTTCCAAGGCTGACCCAGAAAGAAACAGAAAATCTAAACAGACCAATTACCAGCAATGAAATTGAATCAGTAATCAGAAAACTACCTAAAAACAAAATACCTGGACCAGATGGCTTCACCGCTGAATTTTATCAAACATTTAGGGAAAACCTAACACCCATCCTCCTTCAAGTTTTCCACAATTAAAAAAAAGAGGGAATATTTCCAAACTATTTCTATGAGGCCAGCATAACTCTAATACCGAAACCAGGCAAAGACACCACAATAAAGAAAATTACACACCAATATCCCTGATGAACATAGATGCAAAAATACTCAACAAAGTATTAGCAAACCAAATTCAAAAATACATCAAAATGATCATCATGATCAAGTGGGATTTATTCCAGGGATGCAAGGATGGTACAATATAAGAATCCATCAACATTATCCACCACATCAACAAAAAGAAGGACAAAAACCACATGATCATCTCCATAGACGCTGAAAAAGCATTTCACAAAATTCAACATCCATTCATGATAAAAACTCCCAACACAAACGGTATAGATGGCAAGTACCTCAACATCATGAAGACCATATATGATAAACCCACAGCCAACATCCTACTTAACAGTGAGAAGCTGAAAGCCTTTCCTTTAAGATCAGGAACAAGACAATGATGCCACTCTCTCCACTTTTATTCAACATAGTTCTGGATGTCCTTGCCATGGCAATCAGACAAAACAAGGAAATAAAAGGTAACCAGAGTGCTAAAGAAGAAGTTAAACTGTCCCTGTTTGAAGATGACATATTGTACATAAAAAACCCTAAAGAATCCACTCCAAAACTATAAGATCTAATATCTGAATTCAGCAAAGTTGTGGGATACAAAATTCATACACAGAATTCAGTTGCATTCCTATACACTAACAATGAACTAATAGAAAGAGAAATCAGGAAAATAATTCCATTAACAATTGCATCAAAAAGAATAAAATACCTAGGAATAAACTTAACCAAGGAAGTGAAAGACCTATACTCTGAAAACTGCAAGACACTCATGAGAGAAATTAAAGAAGATACCAATAAATGGAAACATATCCCATGCTCATGGATAGGAAGAATTAATATTGTCAAAATGGCCTTCCTGCCTAAAGTAATCTACAGATTCAATGCAATCCCTATCAAAATACCAAAAGCATTCTTCAGTGTACTAGAGCAAATCATTCTAAAATTCATATGGAACCATAAAGGTCCCTAATAGCCACAGCAATCCTGAAAAGCAAGAATAAAGCAGGGGGGATTATACTCCCCAACTTAAAACTCCACTACAAAGTCACAGTAATCAAGACAATTTGGTACTGGTACAAGAACAGAACAGTAGATCAATGGAACAGACTAGCAAGCCCAGATATAAACCCAAGCATATATGGTCAATTAATATATGATAAAAGAGCCATGGACATACAATGGGGAAATGACAGCCTCTTCAACAACTGATATTGGCAAAACTGACAGCTATATGCAGGAGAATGAAACTGGATTACAGTCTAACTCCATAAACAAAAGCAAACTCAAAATGGATCAAAGACCTGAATGTAAGTCATGAAACCATAAAACTCTTAGTAGACAACATAGGCAAAGATCTTCTGAATATAAACATGAGCAACTTCTTTCTGAATGCATCTCCTTAAGCAAGGAAAACAAAAGCAAAAATGAACACATGGGATTACATCAAACTAAAAAGCCTCTGTACAGCAAAGGACACCATCAACAGAAAAAAAAGGCATCCTACAGTTTGGGAGAGTATATTTGTAAATGACATATCTGACAAGGGGTTAACATCCACAATAGATAAAGAACTGAAATGCCTCAACAACCAGAAAGCAAATAACCTGATTAAAAAATGGATGGAGGATTTGAACAGACAATTCTCCAAAGAAGAAATTCGGATGTCCAACAGGCACATGAATAGATGCTCCACATTACTAATTATCAGGGAAATGCAAATTAAAACCGCAATGGGATATCACCTCACACCAGTTAGGATAGACAGTATCAAAAAGACTAAGAACAACAAATGCTGGCATGGATGCAGAGAAAGGGAAACCCTCCTAGACTGCTGATTGGAATGTAAGCTAGTTAAACCATTGTGGAAAGCAATATGGAGATTCCTCAAAAGACTAAAAATAGAAACACCATTTGGCCCAGGAATTCCACTCCTAGGAATTTACCCTAAGAATGCAGGATACCGGTTTCAGAAAGATGTATGCACCTCTATGTTTATTGCAGCACTATTAACAATAGCCAAAAGGTGGAAGCAACCTAAGTGTCCATCAGTAGATGAATGGATAAAGAAGATGTGGTACACATACACAATGGAATATTATTCATCCATAAGAAGAAAACAAATCCTACCATTTGCAACAACATGGATGAGCTGGAAGATATTATGCTCAGTGAAATAAGCCAGGTGGAGAAAGACAACCAAATGATTTCCCTCATTTGTGGAGTCTAACAGCAAAGCAAAACTGAAGGACCAAAATGGCAGCAGACTCACAGACTCCAAGAAGGTACTAGTGGTTACCAAAGGGGAGGAGTATGGGAGGGTGAGTGGGGAGGTAGGGAGGAGGGGATTGAGTGATATTATGATTGGCACACATGGTATAGGGGAGATCATGGGCAAGACAGTGTAGTGCAGAGAAGACATGCAGTGACTCTGTGGCATCTTACTACACTGATGGACAGTGACTGCAATGAGGTATTGGGGGGGACTTGATAATACAGGTAAATGTAGTAACCACATTGTTTTTTCATGTAAAACCTTCATTAGAGTGTATATCAATAACACCTTAATAAAAAAAAAGAGTTTTGTTGGAAAAAAAAAGATAACTAGGTATATAAATGTGTTTTAAGATAAATTACCTAAAATTTGTCTAAGAATGTTTGTCTTTATATTCATTTCAATGATTTGAACAGCAGAAACTGAAGTTTCCCCTTTCTTAGACCATTTAAACATGTAAATAAAATGTATATATCAGTCTAATATCTGAAAAAATTCTATAAAGAATTAGGTGGTAAGATAAGAGGTCAGCTGAAAAAACAGTAAAAGGGAAAGACACATCTTAAGGAATAAAAACAGTAGACATCAGATCACATCATGCATATCACATATATATCACCATGTACACCATCCATATCACGCATCTTATGCAGACCCACATGCCACCTGACATACTTAACATGGGTGATCTCCATAACACCCAGTGGATCAAATGATACATGAGCTGACTGTGAGGTTTACACATTTATCTTTCTTACAGTAAAACTGATTATATAATGTACACAATTGATTATGAGATTCTATAAGTTTAACTAAATATATGTAGCATAATCGATTTCTAAATAAGAATTTTCCAGACTGTAGTTGATGACATCAGTGGTATTTTTCCATATATTTCTTACCTCTCTTTTAGCCTCCCAGGTTTGCTTTGATGATTTAAAATGAAGGTTAACAAAATTAAAGCCAATGAGATCTATTTAAATTGGGGGTCTGAAACAGAGTAATGGCCCTTAAAGATGTCCATTCCATAGTTCCTGAAATCTGAAGTTACTCTATTTGGAAAATGGTACTTTGCAGATGTGGTTAAGGGCACACGTGTTGACATGGAGGTATTATCTTGGAGTATTTATCTCAGCCCAATCTAATTGCGTGAGTCCTTAAAAGCAGGAAATCTTTCCTGGCCAGGTCATAAAGAGATAATGATGAAAGAGGAAGGCTCAGAGTGATGACACATTGTTGGTTTCGAAGATGAAGGAAGGGGCACAAGTTGAGGAATGTAAGTGGCCTCAAGAAGCTAGAAAAGGTGAGGAATTGTGTCTTCATTAAGGAAAGCAGCTATACAGACACTGGGATCTTAGCCCAGTGAGACCCGTATCAGACTTCTGATCGGCAGAACTCCAAAATAACAAATTTGTATCACCTAAGTACCTAATTTATGGCTTTGTAGTGATTTTTTATAGCAGCAGTGGGAAACTAGTAACTAGTTGTGACATCAGTGTGGCTTCATAAAGAAAATTTAAAGAAGAGAAAGAGTCCCTCAGTTCCTTGTCTCTATTACACAGAATGTAAGTTGACATATCTAAGGAAAGCATGTGTCCCTTCAAAATGGTGCTGAACCCAACCATAGTATTAGCAGGGTAACCATTAACACCCCAGAGACCTGGGAATATTCCAAAGATTTATGAAACTCTTTGTCTTCTGCCAGGCATTGTTTTATACCACAATGAGCCTCCTCCAACTGCATAAACTACAGGGAATCATAACTAGATGTGAAAGTAGGTCCAAGCCTAAGGGAAACAAAAGCAAAAATGAGCAAGTGGGACTATATCAAACGAAGAAGCTTCTGTACAGCAAGGATACCATCAACAGAACAAAAAGTCAATCTACAGTATGGGGGAATATATTTGTAAATGACTTATCCAAAAAGGGGTCAGCATCCAAAATATATAAATACCTAACATGCCTCAATACCCAAAAAACAAATAACCTGATTAAAAAATGGGTAAAGAATCTGAACAGACACTTCTCCAAAGAAGAAATTTAGATGGCCAACAGGCATATGAAAAGATGCTCCACATCACTAATCAGGGAAATGCAAATTAAAACCACAATGAGATATCACCTCACACCAGTTAGGATGGCTGCCATCCAAAAGAAAAGAAACAACAAATGCTGGTAAGGATGCAGAGAAAGAGGATTCCTCCTACAATGCTGGTGGGAATGTAAGTTAGTTCAACCATTGTGGAAAGAATATGGAGGTTCCTCAGAAAACTAAAAATAGAAACACTACTGGACCCAGGAATTCCACTCCCAGGAATTTACTCAATGAAAACATGATCCCAGATTCAAAAAGACATATGCACCTCTATGTTTATTGTAGCACTATTTGCAATAGCCAAGATATGTAAGCAACCTTAATGTCCATCAATAGATGAATGGATAAAGATGTGCTACATATACACAATGGAATATTATTCAGCCATAAAAAGAAAATAAATCCTGGAGGGTGGAGCCAAGATGGTGGCATGAGTAGAGCAGAGGAAATCTCCTCCCAAAACCACATGTATTTTTGAAAATACAACAAAGACAACTCTTCCTGAAAGAGAGACCAGAAGACACAGGACAACAGCCAGACTACATCCACACCTGCGAGAACCCAGTGCCTCACGAAGGGGGTAAGATACAAGCTCTGGCCCAGCAGGACCCGAGTGCCCCACACCCCAGCTCCCGGCGGGAGGAGAGGAGTCAGAGCGGGGAGGGAGAGGGAGCCCAAGACTGCTAAATAGCCAGCCCTAGCCATCAGCACCGGACCGCAGACACAGTGTATGCATGGAGTGCTGACGAGGGAAACAGGACAGTAAGACCTGTGAGTGGGTGCCCGCAGCTGGTGCCCCGGGGACAAAGAAAAGCAAGTGCTTTTTGGAAGTCTTAAAGGGATACGGAGCCCATGGCCATACGGAAACATCCCAGAACACTTAGCCCAGCAGCAGGGAACTCCGGATACCCTAAACCCCTCAATAGCAGGGCAGCTCAGAGGCCACTCATGGAGATAAACAGCCTCCCGGCCGTTTCCCCTCCTACACGACTCTGCCATATCGGTGCAGCAGCCGGAGGCAGGCCACACCCATGGCAAAAGCAGAGATAAACTCCATAGCAGACGGGCAAGATTCAGAAGCCCCATCTGTGCACAGCTGCACATCCCAAGCCACTAGAGGTCGCTGTTCTCCCAGGAAAGGAAGGATACAAACCAACAAGAAGGGATGTTCTCCCAGTCATCACTCGTGCCAGCTCCGCAAACTATCTCTATCGCCATGAAAAGGCAGAATTTGAGGCAGACAAAGATCACAGAGACAACACCTGAGAAGGAGACAGACCTAGCCAGTCTTCCTGAAAAAGAATTCAAAATAAAAATCATAAACATGCTCATAGAGATGCAGAGAAATATACAAGAGCTAAGTGATGAAGTCCGGCGGGAGATTACAGACATCCGGAGAGAGATTACAGAAGTGAAAAAAACTCTGGAAGGATTTATAAGCAGAATGGATAAGATGCAAGAGGCCATTGATGGAATAGAAACCAGAGAACAGGAACACATAGAAGCTGACACAGAGAGAGATAAAAAGATCTCCAGGAATGAAACAATATTAAGAGAATTGTGTGACCTATCCAAAAGGAACAATATCCACATTGTAGGGGTACCAGAAGAAGAGGAGAAAAAGGGATAGAAAGTGTCTTTGAAGAAATAATTGCTGAAAACTTCCCCAAACTGGGGGAGGAAATGGCCTCTCACACCACAGAGGCACACAGAACTCCCAACAGAAAGGACCCAAGGAGGACAACAGCAAGACACATAATAATTAAAATGGCAAAGATCAAAGACAAGGACAGAGTTTTAAAGGCAGTTAGAAGAAAAAGGTAAAAAACCCATCAGGCTATCATCAGACTTCTCAGTAGAAACCTTACAGGCCAGAAGAGAATGGCACGATATATTTAATGCAATGAAACAGAAGGGCCTTGAAGCAAGAATACTGTATCCAGCACTATTATCATTTAAATATGAAGGAGGGATTAAACACTTCCCAGACAAGCAAAAGTTGAGGGAATTTGCCTCCCACAAACCACCTCTACAGGGTATTCTAGAGGGACTATTCTAGACGGGAGCACTCCTAAGACTAAACAGCTGTCACCAGAGAAAATAAAATCACAGCAAAGAAAGCAGCCAGCCAAATACCAACTAAAGGCAAAAAATAAAATCAACTACCCACTAAAAGCAGTTAAAGGAAACACAAAAGAGCACAGAATAAAACAACCAACATAGAAAGAATGGAGAAGGAGGAATAAGAAGGGAGAGAAGAAAAGAATCTCCAGGCAGTGTATATAACAGCTCAATAAGTGAACTAAGTCAGGCAGTAAGATATTAAAGAAGCTAATCTTGAACCTTTGGTAACCATGAATCTAAAGCCTGCAATGGCAATAAGTACATATCTCTCAATAGTCACCCTAAATGTAAATGGACTTAATGCACAAATCAAAAGACACAGAGTAATAGAATGGATAAAAAAGCAAGACCCTTCTATATGCTGCTTACAAGAAACTCACCTCAAACACAAAGACATGCACAGACTAAAAGTCAAGGGATGGAAAACCACATTTCATTTCATGCAAGCAACAGAGAGAAGAAAGTAGGGGTTGCAGTACTAGTATCAGACAAAATAGACTTCAAAACAAAGATAGTAACAAGAGATAAAGAAGGACATTACATAATGATAAACGGCTCAATCCAAAGAGGATATAACCATTATAAATATATATGCACCCAACACAGGAGCACCAGCATATGGGAAACAAATACTAACAGAACTAAAGGGGGAAATAGAATACAATGCATTCATTTTAGGAGACTTCAACACGCCACTCACCCCAAAGGACAGATCCACTGGGCAGAAAATAAGTAAAGACATGGAGGCACTGAAAAACACACTAGACCAGATGGACCTAATAGACATCTGCAGAACTCTACATCAAAAAGCAACAGGATACACATTCTTCTCAAGTGCACATGGAACATTCTCCAGAATAGACCACATACTAGGTCACGAAAAGAGCCTCAGAAAATTCCAAAAGATTGAAATTCTTCCAAACAACTTTTCAGACCACAAAGGTATAAAACTAGAAATAAATTCTACAAAGAAAAGAAAAGGCTCACAAACACATGGAGGCTTAAAAACATGCTCCTGAAAAATCAATGGATCAATGAACAAATTAAAATAGAGATAAAGGAATATATGGAAAGAAATGACAACAACAACACAAAGCCCCAACTTCTGTGGGACGCAGCAAAAGCAGTCTTAAGAGGAAAGTAAATATCAATCCAGGCACACTTAAAGAAGGAAGGACAATCCCAAATGAATAGTCTAACATCACAATTATCAAAACTGGGAAAAGAAGAACAAATGAGGCCTAAAGTCAGCAGAAGGAGGGACATAATAAAGATCAGAGAAGAAATAAATAAAATTGAGAAGAATAAAACAATAGAAAAAACAATGAAACCAAGAGCTGGTTCTTTGAGAAAATAAACAAAACAGATAAGCATCCAGCCAAACTTATTAAGAGAAAAAGAGAATCAACACACATTAACAGAATCAGAAATGAGAATGGAAAAATCATGACAGACTCCACAGAAGTACAAAGAACTATTAAAAACTAACAAGCTGGAAAACCTAGAAGAAATGGACAACTTCCTAGAAAAATACAACCTTCCAAGACTGACGAAGAAGAAACACAAAAGTTAAAAAAAACAATTAAGACCAAGAAATTGAAACAGTAATCAAAAAACTACACAAGAACAAAACCCCGGGCCAGATGGATTTAACTCGGAATTTTATCAGACATACAGAGAAGACATAATACCTATTCTCCTTAAAGTTTTCCAAAAAATAGAAGAGGAGGGAATACTCCCAAACTCATTCTATGAAGCCAACATCACCCTAATAACTAAATCAGGCAAAGAGCCCACCAAAAAAGAAAATTACAGACCAATATCTGTGATGAATGTAGATGCGAAAACACTCAATAAAATATTAGCAAACTGAATTCAAAAATATATCAAAAGGATCATACAACATGACCAAGTAGGATTCATCCCAGGGATGCAAGGATGGTACAACATTCAAAAATCCATCATCATCTACCACATCAACAAAAAGGACAAAAACCACATGATCATCTCCATAGATGTTGAAAAAACATTTGACAAAATTCAAGATCCATTCATGGTAAAAACTCCTCTCAGCAAAATGGGTATAGAGGGCAAGTACCTCAACATAATAAAGGCCATATATGATAAACCCACAGCCAACATCATACTGAACAGCGAGAAGCTGAAAGCTTTTCCTCTGAGATCGGGAACAAGACAGGGATGCTCACTCTCCCCACTGTTATTCAACATAGTACTGGAGTTCCTAGCCACGGCAATTAGACAAAACAAAGAAATACAAGGAATCCATTTTGGTAAACAAGAAGTTAAACTGTCACTATTTGCAGATGACATGATATTGTACATAAAAACCCCAAAGACTCCACTCCAAAACTACTAGAACTGATATCGGAATTCAGCATGGTTGCAGGATTCAAAATTAACACACAGAAATCTGTGGCTTTCCTATACACTAACAATGAACCAATAGAAAGAGAAATCAAGAAAAAAACTCCATTCACAATTGCATCAAAAAGAATAAAATACCTAGGAATAAACCTAACCAAAGAAGTGAAAGACCTATACCCTGAAAACTACAAGACACTCTTAAGAGAAATTAAAGGGGACACTAACAAATGGAAACTCGTCCCATGCTCTTGCGTAGGAAGAATTAATATCATCAAAATGGCCATGCTGCCAAAAGCAATATACAGATTTGATGCAATCCCTATCAAAATACCATGAACATTTTTCAATGAACTGGAACAAATAATTCAAAAATTCATATGGAAACACCAAAGACCCCGAATAGCCAAAGCAATCTTGAGAAAGAAGAAAAAGTTGGGGGGATCTCACTCCCCAACTTCAAGCTCTACTACAAAGCCATAGTAATAAAGACAATTTGATACTGGCACAAGAACAGAGCCACAGACCAGTGGAACAGATTAGAGTCTCCAGACATTAACCCAAACATATATGGTAAATTAATATTTGTAAAGGAGCCATGGACATACAATGGGGAAATGACAGTCTCTTCAACAGATGGTGCTGGCAAAACTGGACAGCTACATGTAAGAGAATGAAACTGGACCATTGTCTAACCCCATACACAAAAGGAAATTTGAAATGGATCAAAGACCTGAATGTAAGTCATGAAACCATAAAACCTTTAGAAAAAAACATAGGCAAAAATCTCTTAGACATAAACATGAGTGACCTCTTCTTGAACATATCTCCCCGGGCAAGAAAACAAAAGTAAAAATGAACAAGTGGGAGTATATTAAGCTGAAAAGCTTCTGTACAGCAAAGGACACCATCAATAGAACGAAAAGGTACTCTACAGTATGGGAGAATATATTTGTAAATGACAGATCCGATAAAGGCTTGACATCCAAAATATATAAAGAGCTCACCCACCTCAACAAACAAAAAACAAATAATCCAATTAAAAAATGGGCAGAGGAACAGAACAGTTCTCCAAAAAAGAAATTCAGATGGCCAACAGACACATGAAAAGATGCTCCACATCGCTAGTTATCAGAGAAATGCAAATTAAAAACACAATGAGATATCACCTCACACCAGTAAGGATGGCTACCATCCAAAAGACAAACAACAACAAATGTTAGCAAGGTTGTGGAGAAAGGGGAACCCTCCTACACTGCTGGTGGGAATGTAAATTAGTTCAACCATTGTGGAAAGCAGTATGGAGGTTCCTCAAAATGCTCAAAATAGACTCACCATTTGACCCAGGAATTCCACTCCTAGGAATTTACCCTAAGAATGCAGCCCTCCAGTTTGAAAAAGACAGATGCACCCCTATGTTTATCACAGCACTATTTACAATAGCCAAGAATTGGAAACAACCTAAGTGTTCATCAGTAGATGAACGGATAAAGAAAATGTGGTACATATACACAATGGAATATTATTCAGCCATAAGAAGAACAAAAATCCTACCCTTTGCAACAACATGGATGGAGCTAGAGGGTATTATGCTCAGTGAAATAAGCCAAGCGGAGAAAGACAAATACCAAATGATTTCATTCATCTGTGGAGTATAAGAACAAAGGAAAAACTGAAGGAACAAAACAGCAGCAGAATCACAGAACCCAAGAATGGACTAACAGAGGATCAAAGCCTAATTTGGCTACCCAGAAAATGAATTAAGATAAGATAAGAAGAAGAACTTTCTACATCAACATCCTCTGGAAGAGTCATTCCAGAAGATGATCATCAAATAACTTCAACAAAGATCCTGGCACTGTTGCAGTTGTAGCTGCATTCATCCCACTGTTTCCTGGACTTGCCATCGGAATGAAGAAGGAGATATCTAAGCTGGCCTGTGCATACAGTAAAACAACAAATTTGACTGGATCTATACTGTCGGAACTCAACCAAGAATTAGGAGAAGTGCAAGTTGCAGTGCTCCAAAATCGTGCCACTATAGACTATCTACTGTTAAAAGAACATATGGTATGTGAACATTTCCCAGGAAGGAGTTGTTTTAATTTGTCTGATTTTTCTCAAACTATTCAAATTCAGTTAGACAATATCCAGCATATCATTGATAAGTTTTCACAAATGCCTAGGGTACCTAACTGGTTTTCTTGGTTTCACTTGGATATGGCTGGTAATTGTAGGTCTGCTTTTGTTATGTAGCTATATTCCTATTATGTTAATGTGTGTGCACAATTGAATTAGTAGTTTGTTAAAACCTATACATGCTTATGTTACTCTACAAGAAGATATGTCAAAGAAATAATCAATCTTCCCATGTTTTCTTCCATCTGTTACTTCTATAGCTTTTCTTCTTCCTTCCTAATTACAACCCTTTAGTAGAATTCGTGCCTCATATCGAAAATTACCGAATATCATAATTCTTCCAAGTGGTAAAGATACCTCAAAACAAATGCTGGGCATAGAAGCCACAGGGCATAAATCTGCAAAGAAGTAAAAAGCTAACCTTTTCAAAGAATATTGCTTCTCTCTCACTTACCAACTTTACATCTCCCTGTATGGCCCTGGAAGATGACTGGTTAGCCAGAGATGGGTAAGATTCCTCAAGGGAGGAACAACCTAAGACAGGCACAGTCGCAGGGGGGCCATCAGGTGAGAAATTGGGGATCAACAGAGGTGAGGCTTAGAACCTCACCCCCCCCTGTTTTGAGAGAAATCTTCTGCCTCTGTGGACGTTTTGTTGCCCTTGTCTAGCTTGGATTAATACTTAGTCTATAGTCATAGACCTGATTTTCTACATTTGCCCTCTTACAGCACTAAGTTATGTTTTCTACCTTTACCTTGCATCTACCTACCAGTTCAGCATTTTATTTAAAATAATAATAATAATAATAATAATAAGGGAGAAATGTGGGATTCACATATAAATCAAGTATAAAAATCAAATGAATAATCATATCTGACTTGATTGTTTCTAGTTCATGATGTGTGATCAAAACTGAACGTTTCTGTGATGACTGCCCTTGTACTGTTCACCATGTAAGAATTTATTCACTATGTAAGACCTTGTTCTCCATGTAAGAACTTGTTCGTTATGCTTCAGAAGATTGGAGACTGTTGAGAATTAGGCTTGGGGCTGATTAATGATTGTGCATTGAGTCCCCTATACAAAATTTTATTGTTGTTAACGACCATTTGATCAATAAATATGAGAGATGCCCTCTCAAAAAAAAAAAGATAAATGGAGAGGTATAACATAAAAAAAAAGAAAAGAAATCCTACCATTTGCAACAATATGGATGGAGCTAGAAGGTATTTTGCTCAGTGAAATAAGCCCGGCAGAGAAAGCCAAGTACCAAATGATGTTACTCATTTGTAGAGTATAACAAGAAAAGCAAAAAGTGAAGGAACAAAACAGCAGCAGACTCACAGACTCCAAGAAGGGACTAGAGGTTAACAAAGGGAAAGGGGGTGGGGAAGGTGGGTGGGGAGGGAAGGAGAAGGGGATTAAGGGGCATTATAATTATCACACACAATATAGGCAGGTCAAGGGGAAGGTAGTATTGTTTAGAGAAGACAAGTAATGACTACAGCATCTTACTGGGCTGATGGACAGTGATTGTAATGCGGTGGTGGAGGAACTTGATAGTATGGGTGAATGTTGAAACCACAGTGTTGCTCATGTGAAACCTTCCTAAGATTTTAAATCAATGATAAATTAATTTTAAAAAAATAGAAAGAAAATAGGCCCAAGCTTGCATATCTTCCTCAAACAGACTTCCAGGTCAATTAAAGAGAAGAGTTATTTTTTAAGACACTTTTTGGGTGTGGATATTAACATATATTTTTGATAATAGGGAAAAGCGTTCTTTAAAAAGTATTTTTCTCTTTTTGATTCGAGTAAATGCTGAGGAATGTTATCTCTCAAGTTGGAAGCAGTTTAACAAATAATCTTTAAATTTTAGTCTCTCATTTTTGTTCAGAGAGGACTGTTATAGTAAATGTTACTAGTTAGTTAATTCTAAACTTTTATTTTCATAAATTCGATTATGGAAGCATACTCAAGAACTGAACTGGCAAATTTAAAACATTTAATCTGAATGTTGGGGAAAGGGGAATCCCCCTTTGCTAGATGGACTTAGAATTCAGGAAATAATTTGAGTGTATGTGTTTAAAGAAAGAATAGCTGGGAGGAGGAGTGGTTGCAAGTCACAGAGTGAATGGATAGATTTGAAAAAAGAGTATTTAGCACTGCAAAAAGCCAGCATGGCTTCCTTAAAAAAAACAATATCCCAAATAAAATCAGAGTCGGAAATGGAAAAAGACCATGGAGTACCTAATAAGTCTGGAATGAAAAATGAGAAAGCAGCAAACAGTGAAGAGTGTTGTCCCCAGGAGAAGGCTAATACAGCAGGACCACAGTTTGTGAGTGGTGTGATTGTGAAGATAATCAGCACCGAGCCTCTACCTGGCAGAAAACAAGTCAAGGATACTTTGGCAGCTATCTCAGAAGTTGTTTATGTTGATTTGCTAGAAGGAGATACAGAATGCCATGCTAGATTTAAAACTCCTGAAGATGCTCAAGCAGTAATAAATGCATATATGGAAATTAAAAAGAAACACTGCTGGAAACTCGAGATCCTTTCTGGTGATCATGAACAGAGATACTGGCAAAAGATTCTGGTAGATAGGCAGGCCAAACTTAATCAGCCTCGTGAAAAGAAAAGAGGCACTGAGAGGTTAATCACCAAAGCTGAAAAGATTAGACTTGCAAAGACTCAACAAGCAAGTAAACACATTAGATTTTCTGAATATGACTGAAAAAACTTTTGGTTCACCTCTTAAAATTTCACTGGACTTGAGCTGATCTTACGAAATCCATTTTTATTATGGCAGTAATGCATAATGAATGTTTTTCTAAAACCTATATTCAATTAAAAGAAATATCTTTGTTCCTTAACTCATATATAAGACCTTTTTCTATAGACAAGTACATTGTATACTATCATTTTTCACTGAACATTTTTTTTGTTGAAATTTATCTTACAGAAAGCAACCTCAAAGTGACAGTAAATAAAAGTATTTTGAACATTTTCAAAAAAAAAAAAAAGTATTTTTCTTTCTGAAGGGCCTTCCACACAGTGGCTGTGAGAAGAGGGAGGAGGGAGTGAGCACATTCATGCCCATTATTTCATTTACATATGACATGACTTTTAAGAAGAGGCAATTTTCTAAAGTGAAGAACACAGTAGGTATTTGACAGATTTTATGGATAATATTGGGTAGGGCTCTCTTTCTCCTCAGAATTGCGTAAGCATTACTAGCATTCTGAATCCTCATTTTAAACAGAAGCTTGTAGGTGCCAGTAAAACAAAACATGCTCTATAAACTGACGGAATTGAGTCTTCAAAACAGATAATATTGTGTTTATTTATACAAATTTTGTGTTTACCTTTACAATAAAATGAATCTTATTTGTCTTCCTTTGTTGGTTTTAAACACTTTGAGGCTACAATTCATCTCAACAATTTTCAAAGTGCAGTCAATGGATCTTTGGGGATCCTTAAGATCCTTCCAAGTGATTGAAGAGGTCTTCCTCTTTCCAGTGATATATCTGTGTAAAGTCAAATTTTTTCCATATAGTTCAACCTCAACTAACTATCTCAATAGACTGAATGCAGAAAGAATACTTCCCCTGGGATTTCTTAGTAGCATTTAAGCCAAATCTTGATGAGTCAGGATTTTATCATGTGGTCAGTGCCAGAGAAATCCATGAAGGAGATTTCAGAGTAGTTGTATTCAAATATATCAAATTTAGTAGAAAAGAGCACAGCAGCTCCTTCCTTAGACTTTATGCACTCCCTTTTCCATTAAAAGGCCATAACCCTTCATATATCAATCTCACCTAAGAGTTAGTTCAAAATCAGCTCCCTCATAAATGGCCTTTCCACCCAACATTCAGTTATTACCAATCTTTATAGGCAACCCTGCATCATTTGTTATTCAGAGATTTTGTTTTTTTATGTCTTGTCTCACTATATAGATAACATATAGGTTTCTGATGTAGAGAGTGACCTAAATCCTTAATCATGTTCATAGTCTTTGAATATCTCACAAGCTCAATCATGAAAATGTGTAATTTTCAACCCTCCTCAAAATGTCTTAGAGGAGTGGTCTGGCCTGTCTTGAACATTTGGGTAGAAATAGATAAATATATAAGCAGCAAATTTATCATGTCTGATAGCTTGTAAAAGGTTTCATATCCATTGTTGTACAACTGTGAATAGCTGTCATCCATGCAATTTTTTAATCAATAAAATATATTCTGCTTCCACTGTGATGCCAGACTTAAGTCCTTTTGGGTAAGTAGTATTAAGCATGTAAATAATAACAAATAAATGAGGAAGTATAGTAGAGAAGCCAAGATAAGCTCCCAGCAGACTTAATGGACGGAGAACAAAGCAGCTTTCTTTTGGGGTGAGCCTGAGAGTGCCACAGAGGGAGTGGTAGCTGAATGGAGTTGTAAAGGATGGAAGGTGCCTGAAAGTCAGGAAGAAAAGCATTATGGACAAACAGAACAGCATGCGGAGAGCACATAGGCCTGAGACAACAAGGCCCATTTGAAGCATAGCAAATAATTTCATGTAGCTGAAGGGCAGAAGAAGTATGGATGGAGTTTAAAGTGAGACTGGAGAGTTAGCCAGAGGCTGAAAGTGAGACTTTGTATAGTAGCTGTAGCATTTCTGTTTTATCTTGTAGACAAAGAAAAGTTGCTAAAGGATTTTAAGCAAAGGAACTCTGTGGTCAGATTTAGAATTTGTAAAGTTAATTCTAAATTCAGTATTACAACTTATCCAAATAAACAGCAATAAAAAAATGTCATGAAAAGTTGTGACACATAGCAGAACTAAGTAGTGTTGAGTTTCTAAGCACAGAGGCATGTAATTCTGCAGCTGACTTTGTACATTAAAAATTGTACTGAGGTGCTAACAGTATAATTAAATGGAACAACATAAATAAGATTTTTCAGGGTTTCAAAGCAACTGTATTCTTGCCTCCCAAAAAAGAAAGAAGCAGAGAGAGATTCACAAAACACCAGTATCTGTTAACAAATCATATATCTTTCCTGATTTTTCATGCTTTCATTTTAGGTTGACTTGTTTTTCTCCTTATGCACTTCCATTAAAACTGAGAATCAATGATTTAAAGTCTTTGCCTACAAGCTGACAAAAAAAGCTATGATATTTTTCTTTCTCTTTCAATTTCTCTTTTCTTATTTCTTCTTTAAAAATATATAAACGCCTTGCGTCAATTTCAGATGCCTTCAATAATAATTTAGGCAGCAGCAACATTAATCAGAGAAGAGTATCTTATCTTTTTTCTTAATCCAGAAGAATTCAAAAGTATTTTATGACCTTTCACCCATAAAAATAGCTTAGTGCACCATGAAAATTTACTCAAGACTGCATAAAATGAATTAACTGTCTGAGTAAGCCAGCAAGGAAAGGTAGAGCTTAGGTATTTCCTTTGCCAACAACTGTTTCTATACTAACACACTAATGTACTTTTTGGGAAAATGCCAAAGATGATACTAAGAAACTTCCTTTTCTCTGCCCATATGTTTCTCAAAAAAAAGAAAAAGAAAGTTACACTATAAACATATAGAATAAGTTTATTTGCTTCAAACAAATGGAGATAGGGCCATCCGATAGTATAATACTATAGGTTTTTTGAGGAACTTGAAGATGAATTTCAGATCTACATTAGCCAGCTGCAACCTTGAGCAAATTGTTTGACCTTACAGGCCTATTTCTGTAACAACAAAATAAAGATCCGATGTGTTTTTAATATAATATATATAATATATATTGTGTTTAGCAGTGCCTGTTATAGAGTAAGTGTTAAATATAAAAAACTATCACAACTATTCAAATTTCTATTATATAAATGCTTTACTTTTTCTTCTGCCTACTGAGAAATGAAACTTTTCCTATTGTGGGGAAATTCTGCTTATCACAAAACTCCCATCAATTCATCAATTCACTTATCCAAATTATCAAAATTATTTTTTAAGGGCATACTCTCTCATGGTGGTTATGAAATCTATTACCCTAAAATTTCATCCCTGGTTTTTGTGCAAATTTGTAAGTTTAGGCTCCCAAGATCAGTTTACATTAGTCCATTGGATTATAAGAAAATTATCTCACAAGAAAAAGGTATCTAGACCTTAAGCTTTGGGGAATCTCAAAAATGATTTTACAAGGACAGTCAGACTAAAAAATAATCAAACACACATGAAAAAGGGGTGAGAGGGGGTTGTGAATAAGAGCCAGCAGTTAAAAAGAGTGTACATATTGACATTATCACACATAGAATACATGACTATGCTTATAGTGCATAAAGAAAGAAGCAATTACCTCAAAAGCATCTGCCAAGTATAGGAACCTACAGAAAGTGACAACACAGATTTGAAAAACCACCAAATAATTTGAAGAAGTAAAAAATAGAATACAATGCAAAACAATGAAAACATAACATACAAAATAATTATACAAATTTAATACAAGAGTATTAAAAATAAAATTTTTTAATTTTTCTTTTTTTTTTAAGAGAAGGAAGTCAGGGTGAAAGAAGTCTGGCCACTGAGCCCTGAACCAGCAGATCACTGACTGACTTCTCAAATATGGCGATGGGAGGGATAGACTGATGAGAGGTGACAGGCTGCCCAAGCTGTCAACTGACTGGAGCAGTGAGTTAAACAAGCCTAACACGTGGACCTTCAGGTCGGTGTGAGCAGCAGGGTTTTAGTCTGTGGAGATGTCCACTGTGCAGAGGGTGTAGGAAGGAGCACGGGTAGATGCAGGAGAAACTGGAGAAGCTGGTTTCCTTCAGCTTAATAATATCAGCCACTGGGGATGAAGCTGCCCAACAGCTCGTGAGTGTGTGGAATGTGCGAACAGAAGCCTCCATAGAATGAGGGAGTTCTGTGTTTACCAGGAAGTGCCACCCTTGAGGGGGACAAAGCCAATTTGAGCACGTTTGGAAAGGAGTAAGTAGGAGAGGGAGAAGGCTGGAAATGAAATCATGAGATACATGATACTTGGTAAGCTCAGACGAGTTGTTTTTAAATACTTGAAGGACTGTCAGCAGGAAAAGGATTTAATTTGTCCTGGGTGAGCCCCAGGGAGATAGACTGCCCAGCAATCTGAGGCAGAACTCAACAGGTCAGATCCACAAGGGTGTGCTGCCAGGACGCCAAGGAGGAGACCCTTGGGTGGTTGGGGGTCCCCGCATCGGGGCGGGTGGATGGCCCTGCAGTCGGCCCAGAGTTCCTGGGATTCTCACTGTACTGGCGTATGCTCTGCTGAAGGCTGCAGGATGGCAGCCAGGAGGCCTGGGCTTGTTGCCACGGCTTTGCTGTTGTTCTGAGAAGACCTAGAAGAATGTGGGGGAGAGAGAAAAATACTTCAAGTTTATCATGAATTGCACTTTTGGTGTGTGTGTATGTTTACATTAGTAGCATCACACTGTATATATACTTTGCCAGTTTTTTCTCACTTATGTTTTTGGGATGTGTGCATGTTGATGTATGTAGACATAGTTTCCTTTAATGGCTACATAGTATTAACATTTTATGTTTTATTGGCTAATCGGTTTTTTGGCTAAAAAGATTGTCCTTTGTAAGGTTAGGTATTTCTTTATTAAACTTAAGGACCAGAACTTTTAAAATTCACATTACTTTAAACCTAAAAATTAGAGAAAAAGAATATCAATAATTCTTGTTATAACTGTCTCTTTGAGGTCAGCTCTGCTGGTGTTTTTCATAGATCTGTGTTTTACCTGATTATAAATTTAACACTGCATCATTTGTATTTTTTTAGGATGTTTCACAGACTTTGTACTGTTTATTTTTCATTGCTGCCTAATATTTTAAATAAATCCAACTAATTTTTTTCAACTAAATTCCTATTCTTGATACTCATTATGATTTTTTGTAGTAAAATAAAAACATTTATATTTTCATGTCCTTATTACAGAGAAGGCATTATATCAAAGGACATAAATGTGCATTCCTTAGTGTAGATTTAGTAGCTGGGAGCTTTCAGAAGGAGCCACATGGTGAATTGGAACAATCTACGCACAGAAGCTCTTTATGTTCAATTATTTATAGGAAATTTCAGCATTTTGATGGTTCATATTTTGGCGAGTTTCTCAGGATGGTTCTTCATTTTCAGGGATGTCCAGGCCGTCTGCACTGATGGCGCCTCACGCGGGGCTGCGCCTCTAAAATTTTTAAATTTTTAAATGCTTGGTAGTAACTCAGGAACATCAGTAAAGTAGTAAAAAGTAAAAACAAGATAGGAGAAAATAGCCAGAAAACTGCAAATAGAGATAAAATCATGGAAAAATAGACAAGAATGTTAAAGACAAGAAGGGTTTAGTGAAAATTTCCAAAAGGAAATGATATTTCTAAGTTTGTGTATACCTAATTACATGGCTTCAAAAAAAAAGAGCAAATACTGAGAGTATCAAAAGAAGAGACAAATTCATAGTTACAGTGGGAGATTGTGACATACCTCTCTTTTTGTCCATAGCATAAGCAGAAAAAATAAGGCTACAGAAGATCTTAAAATATAATTAACAAAATTCATTGATGGACATTATATCCCACAATTGTATGATACATGTTTTTTTCAAGCACATATGGAACATTTAGAAAATTGATTATAAATTGTGCCTTAAAGTACATGTCAACAAATATCAAAGGACTGTAATCACAGAGAAAATAGGAAAGGCACTCAAGGTACCTCCTGTAGTTTTGGCTTTGTTTTATAGCTTACTCTGGTATCAACATAAACAGCTACTTTATAATAATTTGTTAAGCTATAGAGCTATTTCTTATGTACATTTTTGTATGTGATTCATATTTCACAATATTTTTAAGTAAATCTGAATTTACAAAGTCTGCTCTCTGGCCACAGTGCATTTATGTCAGAAACCATAGAGAAACTGGTAACTTGAAAATTTCCCATCTCTTCAGAAATTAAAAAATATATTCCAAATATCACAGGGGTCAAAGAACTACCATAAAAGGAATTAGAAAACATTTTGAATTGTATGATAACAAATGCTATATAGCAAAAATTACAGGGTGAATTAGTAATATTAGCAATAAATGGATATAATTGAAAAATATTGAAAATTAATGAACTGAGCATATTAAACATCTAAAGTAGTTAAAAAGGTTATCAGAAACACAAAGAAATGTGGAGTAAGGAAATGAAAATAAATGCAAAAGTTGATGGAATGTTTTAAAATCATAAAATAAAGAAGACCAACAAAGCTAAAGTTGTGTTTGAAAAGACAGATCCTGTGGTAAGATTGATGGAGATGGAGGAGGGAGGGAGAGAGGGAGAGAGAAAAGGAGGAAGGGAAGGTGAGTAAATGGGAGGGAGAGAGAGAGAACATGGGAATGAACAGGAGAATCATTGCAGATGCTGCAGACATGAGACAGATACAGAGGAGACACTATGAACAAATCTATAAATTCCTAGAAAAGTGTATCTTTAACAAAATATGACTCAAGAAGAAATGGTAAACCAAAATAATTCTTTAAAGAAACTGAAGCAAGTGTAGAAAATCTTCCCACAAGGAAAACTATGGGCCCAGATAGCTTTATGAATGAGAGTGCCAAGCAGTCACTGAAGAAACAATTTCAGACTGCTATGGCCTGAGCTGTGTTTTCTGAAATTTCAGATGCTGAAGCCCCAGTCCCCAATGTGATGAGAGAGAACTAGGTTTAGATACGGTCATGAGGGTGAGGCCCTAAAATGGGATTATATGCTCTGGATTATGATAAATTTGTTCACCAGAGCACTCTCTCTCTTTCTCTCTCTCTCACACGCACACATGCTCTCTCCTCTCTCTCTCTCACACACACACAGTAAGAAGACTGCCACCTACAAACCAGGAACAAAGTCCTCACCTTAACCCAACCATGTTTCACCCTTATCTCAGATGTCCAGTCTCAAGAATTGTGAGAAGAAATTTCTGTTGCTTAAGCCACCCAGTCAGTTGTATTTTGTTATGGCAGCTCAAGCTGATGAAGACACAGATTTGCACAGATTATTTCAGAGAATAGAGAAGTATGTCATATCACCTCATTTAATAATCAATTTGATACCAAACCCGAAGGAAAGTATGAGAAAGGAAAACTAAAAGTCAATGTCAAGTCTTACTTTGAATACAAAATTTTTCTTTAAAAAAGGTTACCAAACCAAATCCATTAAAATACAAATAAGATACAATCAATTTAGTTTATATTCCATAATAAAATGTTGCTTAACATTTTAAAAATCAATTAATTCACAACTACATGAACCTATTAAAGGAAATAAACATATTGTTGGCAAATGGCTGCAGAGAAAACAATGACAAAATTCAAAACCCATTGATAATAAGAATTTGTACTACGCGAGGAACAGAAGTAAGCTCTCAGTATGATAAGGGATATTTACAAAAGCCTACAGCAAATACTGTATTAAGTGGTGAGGCTTTGAAAGCTTTCCCTTCAAATTTGAGAAGGTGAAAATGTCTGTTGTCAGAACATCTATTCAGTTTTTTTAGAGGATCTTAGCCCACAGTACAAAAAAGAAAGGAAAGAATAAGATTCAGTCTTGAAAGGAGACAACAAAACAAAACAACAGTCATTGTTAACAGATGATAAAATTAAGTGTATAGAAATCCAAAATATTCTGTAAGTTGATTACTAGAATTAATTAAATAGCTTAGCAAGATGGTTAGATTTAAATCAATATACAGAAATCAACTTTATTTTTATATACTGGCAACAAATAGATATAAAATAAAATAGTTCCATTTAAATCAGAACAAAAAATCAAGTGACTATGCTTAAATCAAAAGTTTTGCAAAGCCTCTGTAGGAAAAATTACAAAAAGTTATTAAACTCTTTGAAAAATAATGAAGCCTAAATTGAGTGATACACCATAAAATGTCTATACAAATAATAATGATAATAATCTAACATGTATATGAGATGCATTATTAAGATTTGCTCAATTAGTAGCGTTTGCTAGACCTAAAATCCCTGCAAGTGGGATAGATTACAAGATGTTCAGGGACTGGAAAACTGGGCATTGTAAAGATGTCTATTCTTTTCTAATTTATTTATACCTTAAATGCAAACCCAATTGGTATTTCAGCAAGGGTTTTGTTTGTTTTTATATTTGGTGGACCAAATTTATTCTAAAACTTTTGTGAAAATGTAAAGGTCAGGGAAAAAATCATTACATAATTGAAAAATAAGTTGAAAGGACTTACTGTAGCATTAACAGTATTTATTATAAACCTGAAATGTTTAGGATTATGTTGTTTGTGCAAAGATAAACAAATAGAAAAATGGAAGAAGGCAAAAAGTCAGAAGAGAATCACACACACAGAGCCATTTGATTTATGGCAGTAGCAGTACAGCAAAGGAGTGGGGGAAAATGGTCTTGTTAATAAACAGTGGTAGGAAAATTGGATATTCATACTGGAAAAAAATCAAATTGAACCCATGAATCACACCATACATGAAAATGAATTCCAAGTGGGTTAAAGATTTAAAGCTGAAAAATAAAATTAAAAGATATTTAAAAGATAATGTAACAATATCTTCATGACTTCAAGGTAGGAAATAAGTTCTTAAAGCCCACAAACAGCTAGCCATAAAAGATTAATAAATTTGTCTTCATTAAAATGATTATCTTCTGCTCATCTAAAAATATCATTAAGATAGAAAACTTCAGAGTGGAAGAAGATTTTTACAACACAAAATTCAAACAGGTGAAAAAGACTGCAGAGTAAGAAGTCGAGACAGAAACCTCCTACTAAAAACACCTAAAAGAAGAAAATTCAGCAAATACAACTAAACTTGAAAACAATCTGAAGACCACAAAACAGACCACTTCCACCTGGGGAAGAAAAGAAGAACACATACAAAAGTGTAAAATAGCTAGGGCATGATCAAGCAGGACCCAAGCCCTCTCCTCATACCAGTCTACAGGTGGAAGAAAGAGGAACAGAGCAAGAAATGTGTAAGAGCACAGGATCACTGCACATTGGCCTTGGAGATGTGCTCTGGGAGAATGAACCCGCATTGGTGATCAGTGGGGCTGGACACCAGGGAAAGGAGGAACATGCTGGGAGGCCAAGCTCCAGATGCTTGTGGAGGACAGGAATGCTCCACAGGTCCTGAGACCCAAAGCAGAGGCAGCAGTTTGCAAGACTTACCAGCAGTGGGAGGGGTACCAGAAGGGTGAGCATTGGATGGAGTTCTCTCCTCAGGAGAAAGGGCATGTGGACAGTACCTCCCTAGCCCTCCCTTAGCCAACAGCTCAGGAACTCTAGAAAGCCATAGATGCTCCATCCCCCTCACTGGCAACTCAGCCCTGAAGTGCCTCCCTGCACTCACTGCTGGTGAGCCAACCCACTTGGCCCAGGAGCAGCATCAGACTTTGTTCCAAAAAAAGCTACAGGACAAGACACCAGAAGAGAGCTAAATGAAATGGAGATCACCAATCTTCTTGATAAAGATTTCAAAATAAAAGTCATAAACATGCTCACTGATTTATAGAAAAATATTCAAGATCTCAAAGAGAACTTCAACAAAGAGTTAGAAGACCTGAAAAAGAGCCTCTCAGAGCTGAAGAATACAGTATCTGCAATGAAACATACAATTGAGGGATTTAAGAGTAGATTACTGCAGGTAGAGAGACAGTGAATGAGATGGAAATTTGAGGAGAGAAACACAATGAAGCTGAGGAAAAGAGAGAAAAAAGGATTTCTAGGAATGAAGGAAAGATAAGAGAGCAGCCAATCCAAATGAAACAATACTTGCATAATAGTGGTTCCAGAGGGAGAAGAGAGAAAATAAGGGATAGAAAGTCTCTTTGAGGAAATAATTGTCATAAATTTCCTCAATCTGGTGAAGGAAATGGACACTCAGGTCATGGAAGCACAGAGAATCCTTAACAAAAGGAACCCTTGGAAGACAACACCAAGACATACAATAATTAAAATGGCAAAGATCGAGGAAAAGAAGAGGGAATTGAAAGCTTCCAGAGAGACAAAAGAGATTATTTATAATGGAAACTCCATCAGGCTATCAACAGACTTTTCAGCAGAAACTTTACAGGCCAGAAGAGAGTAGCGTGATATATTCAATGTGGTGAAATGGAAGACCCTCCAACCAAGAATACTCTACCTGACAAGATTATCGTTTAAATTTGAAGCAAGGACTAAACAATTTCCAGATAAACAAAAGTTGAAGGAATTCATCACCACTAAGCCAGACTTACAGGATATGTTAAAGGGACTGCTGTAGATGGAGATGTCCCTAAGGCTGAAGAGCTTTCATCAGTGAAAATAAACCCACAGTATAGGTAAGGTAGTAGACCAATTAATTACCAGCAAGTAAGATATTAATACAAAAAAACAAAATTAACCATACACAAAATAAGTCAAGGAATACAAAGAAAGTGCAGATTATGACATCTAATACACAATGTGTGAAGGAGGAAGAATAAGAAGGAAAATAAAAACCTTTAGATTGTGTCTGAAATAGAGTAATCAGCACTTTAAGTTACAACTGTTATATAGTAAGGAAGCAATCCTTGAGCCTTTGGTAACCTCGAAACTAAAGCCTACAATAGATACAAAAAATATTTTAAAAAAAGAGAAATCCATTCACAACACCAAAAAAAAAAAATCAAATAACAAGAGAAGAGCATAAGAGAGGAAGAAAGGAACTATAAAAACAGCCAGAAAACAATTAAAATGGCAATGAGTACACATCTATCACTAATCACCTTAAATGTAAATGAACTGAATGCACCAAAGAAAAAACATAGAGTGGTAGAATAGATAAAGAAACAAGACCTATCTATATGCCACCTAAAAGAGACTCATTTCAGATACAAATATACAGACTTAAAGTGAAGTGATGGAAAAAGATATTACATGCAAATAATAGGGAGAAAAAACACAGGAGTAGCCATACTTATATAAGACAAAATAGATTTCAAAACAAAGAAAGTAATGAGACAAAAAAGGACATTACATAATTGTATAAGGGCCAATCCAACAAGAGGATATAACTATTATAAATATTTATGCACTCAATACAGAAGCACCTAAATATGTAAAACAAATATTAACAGAATTAAAGGGGGAATAGATTATAACAGATTCATTGTAGGGGACCTTAACAGAACACTTACATCAATAGATAGATCAACCAGACAGAAAATATATAAGGAAACAGAGGCACTGAACAACACATAAGATCAGACGGAGTTAACAGATATCTACAGAACATTCCACCCAAAAAACAGAAGGATACACATTTTTCTCAAGTGTACATAGAATGTTCCCCAGAATATAACACATAAGGACATAAAGAGCCTCAGTAAGTTCAAAAAGATTGAAATTGTATCAAGCAGCTTCTCAGACCACAGTGGTATGAAACTAGAAATAAATTACACAAAGTCTACAAACAAAGCTAAACAACATGCTTCTAAGTAATCAGTGGATCAATGAACAAATTAAAACAAAAATCAAGCAATACATGGAGACAAATGAAAACAAAAACTCAACAGCACAAAAATCTGTGGGATGAGGTGAAGGCAGTTCTAAGGGGAAAGTATGTAGCAATACAGGCTTACCTCAAAAAACCAAGAACAATCCCAAATAAACAATCTAAAATCACAATTAAAGAAACTAGGAAAAGAGGAACAAATGAAGCCCAAAGTTAGTAGAAGGAGGGACATAATAAAGATCAGAGAAGAAATAAATAAAATAAAGAAGAGTAAAACAATAGAAAAAAAATCAATGGAGTTAGAAGCTGGTTCTTTGAGGAAATAAGCAAACTAGATAAATCCCTAGCCAGACTTATTAAGAAAAAATAGTGTACACACATAAACAAAATCAGAAACAAAGAATAAATAATCACAACAGATACCACAGAAACACAAAAAATAATTACAGAATACTATGAAAAATTATATGCCAGTAAATTGGACAATGTAGAAGAAATGGACAACTTCTTAGAAAAACACCAACCTTCCAAGACTGACCCAGAAAGACTCAGAAAATCTTAACAGAGAAATTACCAGCAAATAAATTGAACTGATAATCAAAAAATTCCCAAAAAACAAAAGGCCAAGTACAGGTGGCTTCACAGCTGAATTCTAGCAAACATTTAAAGAAGACCTAATACCCATCCTTCGTTTTTTTCTTTTTTTTCTTTTCCTTTAAATACTTAATTTTAATTTTATTTTTAATAGGCAAAACAGCTACATAGTTTAAAAATCATAATGACATAAAATAGTGAAAATTTTGTTTCCTTCACTGTCCTAGATAACCACTTGAGTTAGTTTCTTGTTTATAGGAAGCATGATTTCTAGAATGTACTTCTAAAATGTTTATATTCAAAACTGTATGGTGCCCTCTGTGGTTCAGAGAGGCAATGGGAAAAATAAACAGTTGTGTGTGACTTCTGATAAGCTCCTTTTCTCTGATACATGATACCCTATCTGGCCTTGCTTTCCTTCTGAGTCTATTCATGTAAGCATTTGCTTAAATTAACTGTGTTCTGCCCTTCTCTGAGCAGATTTCACTCTCTGCTTCTGCTTTAATTTAAAATCTCTGATTCCTTCAACATTCCAAAGTGCTCCTTTTTCTTGAGAGCTGCTCCATGCTTGCCTTCATTCCTATATTTTCTCCACCCCCTTGGTTCCTGTGGGCCTGTGTTGATGAAAACAATCTTCAACTTCCTTTTGAATAGCCCAGTAGACTCTCCTCTCTCCCTACTTTCTCTATTCACCGGGGTTAGAGAGAACACTCCAAAATGTGTGGATATTACTTTTTTTAAAGGTATGATTGATATTCACTCTTATGAAGGTTTAACATGAAAAAACAATGTGGTTACTACATTTACGCCTATTACCAAGTCCCCACTCATACCCCAATGCAGTCACTGTCCATCAGTGCAGCAAGTTGCCACAGATCCACTATGTCCCTTCTCTGCGATACACTGTTCTCCCCATGATCCCCCACACCATGTGTACTAAACATAATGCCCCTCAATCCCCTTCTCCCTCCCTCCCCACCCAGCTCCCCACACTCCTCCCCTTTGGTAACCAGTAGTTCATTCTTGGAGTCTGTGAGTCTACTGCCATTTTGTTCCTTCAGTTTTGCTTCATTGTTTTACTCCACAAATGAGGGAAATCATTTGGCATTTGTCTTTCTCTGCCTGTCTTATTTCACTGAGCATAATGTCCTCCAGCTCCATCCATGTTGTTGAAAATGGTAGGATTTGTTTCTTTCTTATGGCTGAATAGTATTCCATTGTATATATGTACCTCATCTTCTTTAGTGGATATTACTTTTTGAACATCATTCAAAGAGTAAATTTGAAACATTAGTGGAGGGAAGCCACTACAGATGATACATCTCAGTATATACTACCAGTTTTCTACATCATCTTGCTTTCTCTGTTTCTGTGGAAACACTCTCAAGTGCCTCTGATTTCATTTTCTACATGGGTGCCCTTTAAGACTCAATATTGGAAAAGAAAGTGACCAGAGAGAACCAATCTGCCATTTTAATGTAACAGATGAGCAAAAACCATATTTTCTTGGAGAGTCAATGAATTGCCCAAAGTTACACAGCTAGTAAATGTCAAAGTTAAAACTGAAATTAGGTCTCCAGGTTTCTAGTTCAACACTTTCCCCCATTATTTCAAGCTACTTTAAATCTGCTACTAAATTTAAGGGCAAAAAAATCTAATGAAAATATTTTAAAGGTTTCTTTCCTTACCTGACATGGTCAGAGAAGAAGAGGAAACATCAACTGTAGATACAAGAGATGAGGATAAGATACTAGAAGATGCTTGAATGGCTGAAGCCAAAGAACACATGTGTCCAGTATGAAGATCACTGGTCACTAGTCACTTGCAATGATGCAAGTTTATTTACAAACAACTCCATGGAAACCCCAAGATTCTACAGGGTGGTGGTGGGTTGGTTGGAGAATGATGTCACAAGCAGGCAGTTTAAAGGTACAAGGTAGCCAATAGGGAGGTCAGATTCCCAACAAGAAGACAGGATTGGATGGAGGGAGTAGTAGGTGAGCTAAAACAACACATAAATGGCTGAGCTCTGTGAAGGTGGGATCCTACAAGTGTGATAGCGTCACTTCCCCCCTGGATCTTATATTAGGGAAATCATCTCAACATTTCTTATAGATGTTCATTAATATATAAAACTAATAATTATTTAAAATATATTTTATAATATATGCTGCCCATTTTAAATTATATGTACTATTAATTAATATTCCTAGGAAGGAGCAACATTTAGGTTGAACAGTTACATTTGTTCTGAAATCATATCAGTTTATCTGTTTAATGAATTTGCCCTTTTTTAGGAGCACAGGAAGGGATTAAGGAGCTCTTTTTGTAACTTGGTTCAAGAATTGGATAAATTTGTTGACTGCACCTTGTGAGGAAAGATGTGGTCCAAGAGTATTTCCTTTTAGTTTCCTCTCTTTTAATCCTATCTTCCTTGGACTGAGCTGGGCGAAACCAGGTTATACTTGCTTCTCTCTTCTGCTTTCCTTTTTTTCTTCATTATAGGCATTGTTTCTGGGACAAGCCTTGATCTGGCATTCTTCCACTCACGGATGTTACTTTCTGTCAACTTCCAGCAGCATGAGTGCTCTTTTTCAGTGCCTGATGCTTTGCAAAATGAACTCTGCCCATTAGTTGCAAATGCCTGAGAGGTGGAAGACACCGCTGATTGCAGACCTTTCCTCTTTCAGCCTTTGGTTGAAATTCTTTTGCCCATAGTTTGTTATCTCTGGCTCCTTGTAAATACCCATCCTTCTTAAAGTATTCCAAAAAGTAAAAGAGTAGGGAATACTTCCAAACTCATTCTAGAGGCCAGCATCACTCTAATACCAAAACCAGAAAAAGACACAAGAAAAGAAAATTATAGACCATATGCTGATGAACATAGATGCAAAAATCATCAACAAAATATTATCAAAATTCAAAAATACACCAAAATGATCATCAATCATCACCAAGTGGGATTTATTTCAGGGATGCAAGAATGGTACAATACTCATAAATCAATCAATATCATACACCACATTAATAAAAAGAAGGAGAAAAACCACATGATCATCTCTATAGATGCTGAAAAGGCATTTCACAAAATTCATCATCCATTCATGATAAAAACTCTCAGCAAAATGGGTATAGAGAAAACTTACTTTAACATAATAAAAGTCACATATGACAAACCCACAGCCATCATCATACTTAATAATGAAAAGTTGAAGCTTTTCCTCTAAGACTGGGAACAAGACAAGGATGCCCACTCTCACCACTATTATTCAACACAGTACTAGAGGTCCTAGCCCTGGCAATCAGACAACACAAAGAGATAACAGACATACAAATTGGTACGGAAGAAATTAAACTGTTGCTATTTGCATATGACATGATACTATACATAGAAAACCCTTTAAACTCCACCAAAAAGCTATTAGAATTAGTAACTGAATTCTGCAAAGTTGCACAATACAAAATTAATACAAGAAATGTTGCATTCCTATATACAAACAATAAACTAGCAGAAAGAAAAATCAGGAAAACAACTACATTTACAATTGCATCAAAAAAGAATAAAATACAAAGAATAAACCTAACCAAAGAGATGAAAGACCTACACTCTGAGAACTATAAGACACTCATGAGAGAATTAAAGAAGACGTCAATAAATGGAAATCAATCCTGTGCTCATGGATAGGAGGAATTAATATTGTCAGAATGGTCCTCCTGCCTAAGCAGTTTGCAGATTCAATGCAATCCCTATCAAAATACCAACAGCATTTTTCAGTGAACTAGAACAAATACTTCTAAAATTCACATGATCCACAAAAGACCCCAAGTAGCCAAAGCAATCTCGAGAAAGAACAAAGCTGGGGGGATTACGGTCCTGACTTCAAGCTCTACTACAAAGTAACAGTAATTAAAACAACATGGTGCTGGCACAAGAACAGACTCATAGATCAATGGAACAGAATAGAGAGCCCAGATAAAAACTCATGCATATATGGTCAATTAATATACGATAATGGAGCCATGAATATACAATGGGGAAAAGACAGCCTCTTCAACAACTAGTGTTGGGAAAACTGGAGTTACATGCAACAGAATGAAACTGGATTACCACCTAACTCCATATACAAATGTTAACTCAAAATGGATGAAAGACCTGAATATAAGACATGAAAACATAAAAGTTTTAAAAGGAAACATAGGCAAAAATTTTTTAGCATAAGTATGAACAATTTTTTCCTGGAGATATCTCCCTGGGCAAGAGAAACAAAATAAAAAATGATCAAATGGGACTACATCAAATGAAAAGGCTTCTGTACAGCAAAGGACACCATCAGCAAAACAAAAAGGCAACCTACATTTTGGGAGAATATGTTTGTAAATAGTTTATCTGATAAGGCATTAAAATCCAAAATATATAAAGAGCTCATATGCCTCAACAACAAAAAAACAAATAACCTAATTAAAGAATGGATAAAGGACCTGAACAAACATTTCAGCAAAGAAGAAATACTGATGGTCAACAGGCACATGAAGAGATGCTCCACATCACTAATTATCAGGGAAATGCAAATCAAAACCACAGGAGATATCACATAACACCAGTTAGAATGACCACTATCCAAAAGACAAGAAGTAACAAGTGTTGGTGAGGATGTGGAGAAATGAGAACTCTCCTACACTGTTGGTGGGAATGTCAATTGGTGCAGCCACTGTGGAAAGCAGTATGGAGGTTCCTCAAAAAATGAAAAACAGAAATACCATTAGACCTAGTACTTCTGCTGCTAGGAATTCACCTGAATAAAACAAAATCCCTGATTCATAAAGCTATTTGCATCCCTGTTTATTGCTGCACCATTTACAACAGCCAAAATATGGAAGCAATGTAAGTTTCCATCAGTAGATGAATGGGTAAAAAAGATGTGGTACATATACACAATGGAATACTATTCAGCCTTTAAAAGAAAAGGAACATTTGCAACAAACATGGATGCATCTAGAGGGTATTACGCTCAGTGAAATAAGCCAGGTAGAAAAAGACAAACACCATACAATTTGACTTATTTTTGGAGTATAAAAACAGAAGGAACAAAACAGCAATAGACTCATAGATATCGAGAAGTGACTAACGGTTATGAAGTGGGAGGAGGATAAAGGAGCACGATAATTCTCAATCACAATATAAGTTGGCCATGGGGACACTAGTACAGCATGGAGAATATAGTGAATGATTTCGTAACATCTTTCTACACTAATAGATAGTAACTGCACTAGAAGGAGGAGAGGATTTAATAATACGGGTAACTGTTGAGCCTGTGTTGTACATGTGAAACCAACATAAGATTATATATCAGTGACACTTCAATTTAAAAAAATGAAATAGGAAAGGATAGCACCAGATAGCTATTGCTTTTGCCTTCTCCATGGGCACACAGACACACACACACACACACACACGCACACAAAGATACAAAGGTCTAGAATCCTACACTGCAATACGAAAGGGATAAATAAAACTAAGAGATAAATGACACTCCTCAAAAGAAAAAAATCCAAATGGACAATAAATATATGCAAGGGAGTTCAATCAAATTAAAAAGTTTGGAAATGACAAATACATCTCAATGAGCTACAACTATTCTGCCCTACTGGCAAAATGTTAAAGTCTTTAATACTAAAGAATTTGCAATCTCTGGGACCCTTCATATGTTTGGAGTATAAAATAAAATACCACATTTAAAAGCAGTTTACTATTACCTACTCAAGTTAAAAATACTATATTTTATGATGCAGAAATTCTACTTATATACCCTAGGGAAACTAATGAAACCATGTATCAAAAGACATATACAAGAATGTTCATTGGCAATATCCTCAGTGCCACATGCTAAAATTAAATATCTATCAACAGTATAATGGATTACAAAATGTATTGTGAAATATCATACAGCAGTAAAAATAAATGAACTGGAGCTATTCAATGAATTTGTAAACATAATATTGAGCAAGAGAAGAAAAAAATGAAGGTTCCATTTATTGATGAGGGTTTTAACAACATGTTTGCTTAGTAATCATTCATTAAATATGTGTGTAACTATTGAAGGCCCTTTTCTGAAAGTGTGTTTCATTGTGCAATAAAAAATATTAAAAGAATGAAAGAGAGAGAGGAAGGAAAGAAAAGAAGAGAGGACAGAAGAAAAACAGGAAAAGTGAAGAAATGAAGAAACCAGATTCAATAATTCCTATGATCACAGAATAATATCAAGTTTTTACAGTACATAGGAAAATATATTCCAGAACTTACATAAAGGTAATTATAATTCAAAATGCCATTTTAGGAGCAAGATACTTTTACAAATACCTACGTTTCAATATTTACTGCTGACAAATATTTAGTTTTCTTTTGCTATTAAGCTGAAGCAAAATCTAAAAGGTATTTGATGAATCCTTGAAACACAAATATAAATATTTATTGATTCAAATAAATGTTTGGCACTCAGTGTATACTGTGTGCAGAATTGTACTAGATTCTGGGGGTAAAGAGAGGTAAAACATAGACCCTTTCCTCGAGCACTTTATGGTCTGTTGGAGGAAATGGGCAAGAAAAATGATAACAATAATAGTATATTTTGAAATGGGGTAGTTATTGGACCATTGATAATAACTCAAAAAATTGTTAGAGGGAAAAAGGTGCCTGGTAAGAACTTGTTTCTTGAAGACTTAACTCTTTAATCTTGATAGGTTAAATGTGAGGGATGGATAACAGGAACTTCCCCATATTCTTATCATATGCAAATATTATTTTATTTATGTAACATACAACATCTCAATTATTGTAAGGCAGTCTTAAGAAAACCTAAGGTCAAAGAGAAAAATTAAACTATCAAGACCAAGGTAACATAACTAGTAAATAGTGAACACAACAATTAAATGCATGTCTGTCCAACACCAAAGTCCACACACAGTCATACAAGTCAGAAAATGAAACTATGTAGTTAGCACCTCATTAATTTTTGGTCTATCAAAGCTAGAAAACAAATGACAAAAAAATTTTGTGTATACACACACACACCAATAATTTCACAAGAAGAACACCCAAGAATTTACATAATAGCATATTTACAAATTAAAAGGAATATGAAACTTTTGCTTCTGTTAATGGTAGAGTAACATGGAATCATTTTCCCTCAAAAAAAAACTAAAAAAACAGATTTAATATCTTAAAAATATTTTGAATATTTCATAAGTACTAAACAATTAACAGAACGTAAGTGAAGACCAGCCCAAGATTCAAAGATGTAATTCTGTCCCTTGTATTATCTTCACCCAAAAAGTCCTTGGCAGCCCTGAAGAGGCAGGAAATCAGCTGAACTGCTCTTCTGGTGACACAAATACAGACAATAGTTAGAATCCAGAGCTCAGAAAAGGTGGACATTTTGATACACCAATTCCCACTTAAGACTGGAACTCAAAGAGCTGCACTCTAGGAGTTGCATTTGAATCAAGCCAGTTCTATAGGGGAATGCTTCATATCTTCAAGTCCTTTCCGCATTGCAGAATATATCATAGAGTGGATTGGGATTAAAGTGGTCATGGATTGCTAACATTCCCATTTTCTTTTGCCAGGAAAAAGCTAAGAAAATCCTCTTTGGGGGAAGATATCAATCACAAATACTTTCTATATTTTTTTCAAACCCAATGACAAGTATAAAATTGAAGATAACCAAACATGTGTGAAGACACAAAACTATTTGAAAGGTACTATTTTTATACTCTCTAGACCTAAAAGGAGAATTCAGTGGAAAAACAGCACCAAAGTAGATCATAAGTCTTGCTGGTAGTTTGATTTGTCCTGAGTTCAGTTACCATTGTCAAAGAAAACCATGAAGAATATCATCGAAGGGCTCCAGAAAGAACATCTAGTAGCTTCAAATAGTAAATATAATGGTCTAAGTTTCTCAATTATATATGAACTCTGAATCTTGGAATATGTCATATATCATATGTTTCGGTTTCCAAGTAAAATCAAGCTTCAGTTG
This sequence comes from Manis javanica, assembly GCF_040802235.1. NCBI lineage: Eukaryota > Metazoa > Chordata > Mammalia > Pholidota > Manidae > Manis > Manis javanica. The sequence continues at coordinate 156,429,419 of NC_133158.1, forward strand.
AGAATTTACAGGTATCCAAATGTAACAAGTTTTCCTTTACATTTAAAAGAAACTACAGAGAAATAAAAAGTCTACAGCTGTATATGGGTGAAATCAATGACTACTGGACAAAAGTTTAAGAGAATCCTATTTTCCTCCTCACTTTATAAGATAATAAGATAGATATACTTAGCATGGAATTTATTTATAGTGATGATTCTATATCAATATTACTTCTTACTTCATTAAATTGTAATTTATTTCACTTTATGTTATAAATGAGTTTACTTATCTATGATCTATGGAAAAAGCACACAGAAATCAATGTAACATAAGGCAAAACTCCTTATTAATCTCCATGGCAAGGGAAAGAGAGAGAGAGAGAGAGAGAGAGAGAGAGAGAGAGAGAGAGAGAGAGAGAGAGGAGGAAGGGAAACAAGGAGGACGTTTGGATAGTTTGTTCTCTCAAAGTGACTAATTGAGTAAAAAAAAACGCTACCCCTCATACAAGAGACTGACCCAAACAATACCACCTTCTGTTAATTCAGCTCATTCAAATTATGTGGCAATTAACCAATCACATTTTTACAAATCACTGATTTTTTTTCTAGTTAACAAATGCCAATCAGAAATATCACCGATTATACAGAGTCCTTAATTTCTTAAATTTCTCATGTCATTCCACCCTTTTGACAATTAACTTCCTTCCAACTCAAAGCTCTTTGTTTATAATAGTCTGTTGTTTTGTCCCATTACAAAAGCTTCTATGTCACCTTATTTTCATGCACAGCTCAAAGTCAGGCTTTTCACCTAGGATATATCTTAAACAGTCTAAACTCTTTGGAAAGAGTATTATGGTATAATTAGAATAAGGTATATTATCAACACAGAAATAATTAGTAACAATCCCAAGTGGAAAGGATTTGGAGAACAGTTTTATCATCAAAACATGAGAAATTTTCCATATAGACCTAAAATAATAAAATATAATTTCATGACCTCATATTTACCTCAAATTGATCGATTTTCATTCTGGTGTAGAATTTCCCTTCAATGGGGTCAACATTTAAAGAAATGAAACAAGATCTAAAGAGTTTACTAATTATTTCTCTTTTTTCCTAAAAAACGTTAAACAGTAATTATTTGTCTAACATAATGAAGTATACAGAATTCTTTGTCTACTCATGAAGCTTATATAATTCGCAACATAGAAGTCAAGTTCATTCATGTTGAATAATGCCTACTGCTAGGCTATATTGTAGGTTTCATTTATTCATAATATGAAATTGTTTAAGAAAAGTTTTAAAAATAATAATTCCACTTCCTGTTGTTTTTAAGCATTTCCACTTTTTTTTTAACAGCAGGAGTGTTTAATTTTGAACTTTGTAGAGATGTAGCAGCTCAAAGATCCTGAGCTCAAAAACAAGGAAATCTACTACGACTTCATTTTGCTGCAAGCTGTACATATATTCTTTGAATTTATTACTGTTGTCCATTATTAAAACCAGACTTCCTTGGAGCATTTGCTCAGAAACAATCTCTGTAACGTTATTTAACACATAAGCATCTTTCAAAAGCTGAATTCTATACTTCAACAACTTTAAATATTTATCCTTTTTTTAATCAAAAATAAATTCCCAAGAACAAATACTGAGTAAACAAATTTGAAAAAAAGAAAAATACAGTACTTTGCTTTCATTATGGATAGAACTTTCTGGAGAAAACTGCAGTAATGAAAAGAATATTAATTTGTCAGTGTTACTTTAAGAAATGAGACAAAGCAATAGACTAAATTCCATAGAAACTGAAAAAATAGACTAAATTCCATAGAAACTGAAAAAGCTAAAGAAAAGAAATATCTGGTTGTCTGTTTCTCATACAACACTAGGTATATTTAAATCATTACCTGAACAAATGCCATACAAGTAGCAAATCTTTGCAATTTAATTACCTTTTGTATCACATGGAGGATGAAATTAATTTTTTTAAACCCTATAGAAATTTTATGAATAAAATAGTTTGCCTAATTACCATCCCCTTGGAACTGGGGACAGTGGAAGGTGGTAGGAGCAAATGAACAAGTGTCTTACTTCTGTTGAAATTTACTTTTATTTAATGTAGGTAATAAAGTTTATAAAGCTCCAATATATAAGAAGGATTTGTTTTACAAAATTAAAACAGGTGTGGGGTTTCTGGAGTTTTATATATACACTCATTACACATGGAAAAATATAACAGATGATATTAAATATCACGTCTAACCCCACTACCAAGGAAGATTCATTCACATTTTGGAGAACATGACTCCAAACATTTCTCAATACATATAAATGCATTTTGTAATGGGCTTAATCTAAATGCTGCATTTTAATCTACCTAGTTCACTTAAAAACATTTTATAGAGAGCTTTTCTTGTCAATAAACATAAAGTATCATATTATAATATGACTGTGTATAAATATACAATATCATTTTGAGTAATCAGAGTTTTCTAGCATATCAATAGATCATTATTGGACCAATTCAAGAATATTTAGATTGTCACCAATTAAAATGTTGTTATTCCAATATTTAAATCATCTTTGTCCATTTGCCCAGTCATTTCCTGAGAATAAGTTTTGGCAACTAAAGTTGCTGGACCACAATGTGTACAAAAGTTAAATTTTGATATGGGTTGTCAGAAAAGTTGTGCTAATTTATACTTCCTGCAGCTCTGGAAAGTGCACAGGTTGCTTTATCTTTGCTAATAGCAGCTCTCTAAATTATATATCTTAATATTTTTTTTCTAAACTAAGAGTCGAAATGTTTTTATTCATTTGATTGGTTTTCTTTTGTAGAAAGGTCAACCATTTTTCCATAAACACTGCCCGTCTGCATTTCTTCTTCTGAAGTCTTAAAATGAATTTTTTGAGACACATTTTGCCTAGGCAGTTCTGAAATTTAAAAGTCCTACAGAAGTGGTACACAAACATGGCCTTGATAGAATGACACAACCATACACTAGTGAAACATATGGCTAGACCATAGTTGCATCTGATTGCCCTATAAACTCTGTTTTGACTTAGTTACTTACAAATTAGGTTATTTCATTCACACTTCACCGCTAACTTGACAGGCAATTTTTAAAGAGAAGAAATGTGTGACTCTATTTTCAACTTTTTAAAAAAGTGTTTCACAACTGAAGGCATCCCCCTCAGTACCTCTATAGAGGTTTTTGACTGCATTTTCCTTTACAATGCCATAGAGCTAGCTCATGTATGCTCCCCACTTCACAAGTGATATTAATAGCCAAATCGACACAGAATTCCCAAAGCCAAAGTGACATCTTTTCATTCATCTTAACTGGAGTCAGAGACACCAAGAAAGCAGGTATTATTGCCATGCCAGCTAGTGATCTTCAGCACTGCTCACCCTCACCAAGCCACGTGCGCCTCTAGGGACTTCTAATGGCCCTACTTCTTCCACTGCACAAATGTTCTCTTGCTTCAAGACCTGTAATAACACTACACCAGACAAAGTCCTGACAGCTTCTAGATGTCTTCTACTTAACCAATACCTTGAAATTTTCTATCTTTCAAAGAGTCGCAAATATTCAGTTAGTGTTTGTGAACTACTAACATCATCTGTGTTAGTTTCAACTATTTAAAAATAATGCTGCCTCATTTGAGGAAGGACAAAAAGAGACAGCAGCCTTGTGAAAGCAGAGCCCTGCACAGCTTCTGTTATTAACCTCCTTCCTCCTAACCAGACAGAAGAAGCAAGACTTTTAGCCTCTTCTCCAGGTTTCAAAAATTACTGCTTCTGGAAACCCTTTGAAAACCAGAACTCACAGAGGAAAATCCCATTCACCTGCCTTGTTTGTGCTGTTACCTTAAGGCTGTAACCCTGAGTTCAATCACCTCCTGGGGCTTCTTTGTTATAGGAGGGAAAGAATATGTCGATTTGTCTTCTCCCTTTCCAAAATTCCATTGTAACTGTTAGGAAGGAAGAAACTCGGCTCCATGTCACAGGGAAGTCAGATAGAGTGACACAAGAAACCAAGTCAAGAAAGCAAAGTTTTAATGTACTCTGCATGGAGTAACAGAGAGGGCCTGCCTAAGATAGGACAGGTCGGAATGCTCATTCTGAGGCTTCTTTTATGTGGTTTTGGCAGGGCAGAGAGGTCCTTGATTGACAGTTGTCAGCAATCCAGGCTTGTTCTGATTGGTGAAATGAGGACAGGAGCTGTTCTCTGTCTGTGCTTCTGATGTTTCTTATCTAGGTAGACCCTGGACATTTCCTGAGTCACTCTGGGACCCTGTGGCTTCATGTGATTAACTCTCTGAGTCATTTCTGCCTCTCTGACTCTATCTGACCAACTCCCTGAGTCATCTTTGGGGGCCCTCTCTCCTTTTCATCCCGCTCATTTCTGTCTTTCTGCCTAACATAAACTAGAATGTACCTGTTTCAGCAGACATCTCTTTCTTTAAACAAAGTAAATATCTATTCCGTGTTTTGCTTCCCGTTCACTTCCCCTGTGAAAGGAGAAGTACAAAGATTCACTACATTGTATACATTCTAGTAAAATTGGGTATTACAAATACAGCTTCTATTCTCCAAGTCCTTTTATTTTCTTTTCTCTACTTACTTATATTGAGGTAAATATATATCTTGGTTGGACTTGCTGTATTCTTAAACTGGAAAACTTCAGCACAATTAAGGAATGGATATTTTGAAAATTTATTCTACTTTTTTTCATAGACAGGGAATGGAAATTTTACATGGACAACAACACTGGATAATAAAATTGTGAACAATGGCTTCCTCTTAAATCAGAAATACACTTTTAAAAATTAATCACTTAACTAAAATTAACTTAAATATAAAAATCCATTGACCTGGATTCTTCATTGAATTGTCTGGCTGCCTCATGAGAAACGATGCCCAAGAGAAGGGGGAAAGAAGTTTTCTTCACTGTATGAAGAAAAGCCTAATTTTTGTGTTCTTACTCCAAAGAACACAAATGTTCATTTCGACTTCATGGAATGCTGTGCCCGTTTGCTCACATGGCTTAGCTTAATTGCTGATTCAGTGTTGTTTCTGAGGTACTTAAAATTCAGTAATGAAGACTCATAGAGTGAAGTATTATGTACACTAATTAATGACTTTATAATGCCACATAATGCCACACAAAGTTATTATAAATACCAACTGTTATCATCACACATGTCAGACTTAATTCTACTTCTGAGTCCACTGAGCTGGATACCTAATTCTGTCTTCAGTGCGCCATTTAGTTTGTGGTAATGGCCCACAGTTCTTGCCTAGCTTCTCAGTACAGAAAACATGTTTAGCAGAAAACCAGAGAGACCAGCTGGACTTTGAAGAAGAAAAACCATGTATTTAACTACTAACCATTTAGTAGCCCTCTAATCTTGCCCAACCCCTTTGAAACTCAGTGTCATGCAGATAAAATTCTCATAATAAATGAGATGAAGTTCATTTTTAGGCAAGAGATCAGAAGTCCATATTTGAGAGTCAAATCTCTATCAGCCACCCTTTCACTCAGTCTCCTAGTGACATAATATAGAAAGAGTACAGGTCCAAGCTTAACTTGATAATCTTGAGGGGCAGGCACCTGAAGCAGGAAGTAGAGACACTAAAACAATATATATATATAAATATATGTATTGCTATGTTTTTATGTTCCAGGCAGAGACTTTTGCCAGGAAAAGGAGGCCTAGGGCCTTAACTGTACAGGACAAGATAACCCTTTTGCCAGGTAAGTTCCAACAGGTTCTGTCACTGATTTTTCTGACCTAGATTTTTAAGAAATAAATATTCTAGGTACTATTTGTTTTTCTTTATTGAGGCATGAGGATAAAACAGGAAAGTAGTTTCCCAAATTGGGAGACTTTGGTGCCTTTTTGTTGAACAACAGGAACCATGCACTGAACCCCAGCTTATGGTAAATCAACAAGAAAATCATGACGAATCAGCAAAGTGGTGGAGCTCTTCTTACTGGAAGGGCGGTAAAAGAGAACAATCTTACCATCTATTACTAAACACTCAGATGTGCTGATGTGTGCTCAACTGAGTTTAAAGAAAATTGGATTGATAGAATCTTAACTGAATTACTATTGAGAGGCACACAGACCCCATCACCAGTGGCCTCTCCGATTTGGCACCTTTGACATTTGCATGAAAACTGGATGACTGAGGAACCACTCCAGAGTTCCTTCAGAACCACTGGCCCACAGTAGAAAGCATATCCTCAGACTTCCAATATTGTGTTTTTCTTTCCAGAAAGAAAAAAATCTAAATTCTTTAAGACTTATCCTACCGGAAGACTATGGGATCTAGTAACTATGAATATACGATTATATAGAAACTCTTTGGTAGTTATCAATATGGTTTAATTTCAGGTGGTTTTGCTTAATATTTAATGAAAGAAGTGATTGCTATCACTTCTAGTAATTTAATAATTTACATTACGTGAGATATCAACACCATATAAACAAGTTCAGTATAAAACATACTAATTCGTCAAACAAGTTCCTGCTATGTGGTCAGCATTCTACTGGTCCCTTCATTGGTAATTGTCCAGAGTTTGTTTTCTTTAAAAAGTTTATAGTGTGTCAATATATCAAGAGCGATGGCATCTTTCTCAAGAATTAAAAGGCCCAACACTTAAACATTTATTTTCTATTATAAATGTTAGCTAAAATAAATATTTAAAAATGCAACTTAAGAAGAATATATATTTCAGAATTACAATAAGATAAAAATCTTAATACTTAATTCTAGGGGAAAATATGTGCCTTGATATTATTGAATATGGAAATACATACTGGTCCACCACAGTGGTTTACCAAATGAATTGTAATATCTATAAAGAAAAGGCTGCATTTTAAAGTCAAACAATTTAAATTTGAAAGTTTACTTTAGCAGAATGAGGTTGATTTTGACAGATATGCCAGAATATATGTGTACATTTGGATTTGTTCCCTCCAATCTGAGGCCTGAGAGTCATTTAAGCGCAACTCAGTTTCATTGACTTGGAGGTATTTTCTTTACAGATCTTTATCTCACTTACCAGGTCTCCCTGGCCAACAAATGACTTCTGACCTTTTTAAAAATTGAATCCCCTCATCAATGAATCTCAAAGGCATTATACAATGTGAAAGAAGTCAGACTCAAAGGGCTACAAATGCATAATTCCATTTATATGACATTCAAATCCACTGAATACAGTGCAGAACTATATCATTAGCCATTCGGATTTATGAATTCCAAGGCAGAATCTTAAACTGACTGGAGCCAAGTGGGAGAATCTACTGTGTGACAGACATTGTAAGCCAGTATTTAATTTAACACTCCCCATAATACTGTGTGTTGAGCCTTTAATATGCTTCTGTAGTAACTGGTTCTTGTCTTCATCATAAGACTTAACACACATTCTACCTCCCACTCAATTCACTGAGAGAGGGGCTGTGTTGTATTTGTTGCTGTATCCCCACTCCATAGAGCAGGGATTGGAACATGACATAGGCTTGGCAAATACTTGCTGAATGGAAACATACTATCTTCATTTTAAATTCATGATAGCTGAGTTTGAAAGAGGCTAGACATGATCAGAGAGCTAGTAAACGAAGCTATCATTTAAATTAAATACTAAATATACTTACTCAAAGCCCAGCTTGTCCCTGGTTTTCTGGTAAGTATACGATTCCTTTACTAAGAAGGTAAGGAAGAACTGTGGAACATTGCCATAAACAAAATGAAGTAGCAAAGATAGAATTAAGTATTAGGTATTATGGTTAATTCAGTAATGCAACTGAAGCTCTGCTGTCTTGTTCTAGGAATACCAGGTAGCACAACTGCTTTGGAAACCACGTTGACCACTTCTTATAAAGTTAAGTAGACACTTATCTCATACCTAGACTCCATTTCTAAGTATTGACCCAATTGAAATGAAAATCTATGTTTACAAAAGAACTTGTACACAAATGTTTCAAGCAGCTATATTCACAATTAGCCAAAACTGGAAACAACCCAATGTCCTTCAGTTGCTAGATGGATAAACTGTGCTGCACCCCTACAATGGAATACTACTCAGGAATGTAAAGAACAAATTACAAAACATACAACAACATGAATGAATCTCAAAGGCGTTATACAATATGAAAGAAGTCAGACTCAAAGGGCTACAAATGCATAATTCCATTTATATGACATTCTGAAACAGACAATACTACAGGAACAGGAACCAGAAAGAAATCTCCAGGAGAGAATCAGGAAATTTGGGGAAGTGATGGAATAATTTCTTTATTGTGATGATGATTATATGACAGCATACATTTGTCAGTGCTCATAGTAATGTACAATAGCAAAGGTTAATTTTACTGATCTTTTTAATTTAAAAGGAGCAAAAAGTCAAAAGAAGCAAAAAACTGTAATTATTAGAAGTAAATAATAATGATAGTTAATAATACCATCAGACCTAGCAATTCCACTCCTAAGTATTTACCCGAGAAAAACAAATATATATGTACCTAAAACACCATTATAAGGAGTGCTTAAAAGAATTAAAAATAATAAAATTGGTCCAGGGAGAGAAGGAAGATAAAGTTGGTGCAAGCTGATTCTCATCTTTCATAAGGGAGGACAATTGATAGTGTCTTAAGTTCATAAATCAAGGAACTAGAAGTATCTGCATATTATTTAGTACTAATGGAGTTAAATAAGAGAAGAACTTAAACAGAAGCGATTAAAAATATTGTCTCTAGGTACTGAAATTGAAGGGAGGGAAGGTAAGGCAGAAAACAAATGTTGTTTTATGTGCTCTTTACTATGATTTTTTTATCTGGTCAATATATTGCTTTAATTAAAAGTGGTAAAGTCAAGAAGCAATATGTTTCTCAAACATAATATGAAATAGATATTACTTTTTCCAAATTAATCTCATCATTAAACCAACTCTAAGGATATATTTTTTTAATTATAAATAAAATTATTCAGCTGCACCTTACAATTAAATTGGAAATCATAATTATTTATGAGATCTCTGTATTTCAACTTGTGCTAGGCACCATACAGTGGTGTAACTAGAGTCAAAGGAAATTCCTTCAAGGAGCTCACTTTCTGGAAAAGAAAACATTTTAGGCAAATGTAAGAATGCTTGCAGAGCAACATTCTCAACCAAGGTGATTAATGTCAAAGAAGAACAAACTTCCTCTTAACCTGGAAGGATAAGTGAGGCAACTTTCTTTCCCTATTAAAACAAGCCAAGACCAGAAGAAAAGGGAAATGGGTTCCAGGTGAGAATGCTCTCAGGGAGTTTTATATGACACAAAGGAAAGCAGAACACATTCATTTTCTTTTTCTAACAGCTGTTCTAATGGCATAAAGTGCTGCTGTTCTACCCATATACATCTGCTTGCAGACTGGCATCTGCAGATGATTGCCTCCAGGTGTTTGCCTGAAGGAAGAGCCTGAAAGTCAGTGCAAGCTGGAAGCCTGGCCTCCTGGAGCCGACACTAGTCTGCAGGTTTCTGCAGACTCTGCAGATACATTTTGAGAAATAAAGTTGAGAGATCAAGTTCCAGAAAACAAAGATGGCATAAATTAAAACTTGGGAGATCACCTTTAGGACATGTTATATTTATATATTTAGAACATTTTTTGTATGAATATTATGTGTGGCTCATGAATAAAAACTTTGGATTGCATTTCTCCTTGAAGGAGAACAGTCTGCCACTTACATGAGACATTTTCTATTTGCAAAGACAACTGCTCTAGATGCTAAAAACTTAGACATTCCAAAGGAGCAAAACCCTTTGAATGAAACAACTAAGGGAAACTCAAAAACTGAATGATGATAGAGATCGCTGCCATATATTTTCCACTAAGGATTTGCTCCTCCAGTTTAAAAGAAAACCTATTGTCAAATAGGGAAATAGCAAAATGTCATATTTACAAACATCTGAGTCAGTCACTTCTTGAAAATTATTTCCCCAAACAGCATCTCCTGAAATGGGCTTGATTAAGCTGGAGAGAATAAAGCTGAATAGATGTTTAAGTTTTCTATTAAGTAAAGATGAAAGATATTAAGTATCTGTGCATCCTGGTTGTCCCCATGAGGGTGCTCTTGTACTGTCTTTCTATTTCGTCACATGTTCTAGTACAGTTAATTAATCAAAAATCACAGTAGTAGTCAATCCTTACTTTGTTGCAGAATCTTAATTATATATATGTATACTCGTGGCCACACAAACTTTTCTAAAGAATGATAGCAAGCTCTCGCAAAAAAACAAGGATGTGTTTCTGATTTTGTGCCTCTTCCCTAATAAGCCTTAGACATTTTTGATATGTAATTCTAGATATTATTTATTTCTTCATTTATTTATATACCACTTGTTGAGTGTAAATTTTGCTAGTAGTAGCAGAAAAAGAAATTCAAAACAAAACGGATGCTGACCCTAACCTCAAAAATCTTAGGATATTAGTAGGAATAAAACATGCATAAAACCCACAATGTAAAAGTCCAAATAAGAGAGATTCTGTAAAGCATTAATGGATAAGGGACTCGAAATGTTACTTCCAGCTAGAAGAAGCCGGGGGTTTCATAGAGAAGGTAGCAGACTGGGTCTTGAAGACAGATAGGATTCAGGGAAATGAATGTGACTGAAGAATAACATTACAGGCAGAAGGAAAATATTCCGTGTTTTGTTTCATTTGTACTTTTTGAAAAATATATAAAATGAGCAGAAAGAGTAGCTTATAACTTCTACATAATTAACCATTGGCAAAAGAAGAAATAAATATTCTATTAAAGTCTAATTTAAGTAAGATGCAGCAGCGCACTTATAAGCAGAATTATATTAGAGGTTCTAGCTAACACAGTAAGACAAGAAGAAGAAATAAGGAAAATAAAAAAAAGTAAAATAAAAGTCATTATTCATGCCTGATATTATTTTCATCAAGAAAATGCAAGAGTAACTATAGACTAGCATACAAAAATGAATAATGTCCTTTATAACAGCAAAAACTAAGGAGTAATGGAAGTTGGAGCAGTACTCATAACTCAAATCAATTAAGTACTATATTCTAGGCATGCATTATCTCAATTATACTTTGCAGCAACCCTCCTGAATAAGAGCTATTGTTGTTCCCAAATTACATCTAAGTAAATTGAGAAACACCTAGCATGTGGTAGAGTCGGGATTTCAACTCAAGCACTTTGATGGATATAGAAGCCAGACTTATTAATCCCTATTTATTCTATAGTAAGAAAACCCATTAATAAACTAGTATAATCAATAGGGTTGTTAGGAATAAATCCAACAAAAGAAGAGTTAGGCCTACATAGAGAAAATTACCAAATTTTAAGGAAAAACATAAAAAAGGTTTTAAGAACTGGAGAGGTAGACAATATTGACAGTTGGAAAGATTCTGTAGCATAAAGATGCCATTTTCTCCCTAATTTATAGATCCAATGCAAATGCAATCAAAATACCAACAAGTTTTAATTTAATAGGCTTACCCTAAAACCCATGTGAAAGAGCAAAAGGCCAAGAATGGCCCAATAAAAATGGCAAAGCACCTATTCTAGTACTTATTGAGACATAATATAATAACATATTAATTTAAATGATGCAGTATTTGTGCATAAATAGGTCACTGGATCAATGAAACAGGACTGTGGGGATATGGAACAGGATACATAGTTTTTTTGCTGAATTTAGGAATTTGATGTGTGGCTATACAGTGCAATGAAAAAGGCCAGGAAAAAGGCAAGGAAAATTGGTTATCCATATGGGATAAAATAAAATAAGATTTCTAAAACACTCCATCCACCAATATAAATTTCAGATGGAAAAGACTTAAATGCACCTCTTACATGAGGAAAGAAAAAAATATGGCAAAGACATGTGGCCTCAAAATAGGTAAAGTCAGTTTAAATAAAACAAAAATATCTACTATCAGACAGAGATTGATAAATGCTTTTAAAATTAAAATACCTGTTCAATGAAGGCATTATAGGCACTATGAACATTTATAGATAAATAGAAAGAGAATATTGGCAATGCATGTAATTCTGAGTATTTTTAGTAGAAAAATGGACAAAGGATATGAATAGGCAATTAACAGAAAAGAAATCTTATAGGGAAAATAAACCTATATTACTTTGCTCCATCTCACTGAAAATCAGAGAAATGCAAATGTAAATTAAAATAACAATGAGACAGGATTTTATACACTTTAAATTCACCAGATGTAGAAAGACCCACAGAGTACAGTACCATTTATGTAAATTTTAAGCTTGAAAAACAATGCACTATTTTGTTTATAGATTATCTCTTAAAATATACTTAAAAACATGAAAAGAAAGTAAGCACACCAGTATCAGAACTGTGATTGCCTATTGAGATGGAGGTGAAGGAGACTGAAGAAGGTAAAAAAGGACTTTGACTACTTTTTTAAATGATTTGAAGCAATTATGGCAAACTGTCAACATCTGGTACATCTGTGTGTTGACTACATACGTGTTTGTTATATTATTTCCATACTGTTCTGTAGCTTTGAAACTTTTTTAAGTATTTTTTAAACTTCAGTGGTGATTTTGCAAAAATTACTATATTTGCACTCTTTTTTCATGTGCTCTGGTTATTCCAGTGAATGGACTTGCTGCTTCAGGTCATACAGTCCAGGGAACATAAAGAATGAAATTCAATCCCTGCTCTCAGGCATTCATAGTGTGGGTGGAGAGTTATACACATAAAGAAAGAAAAAACATTTAGGCAGCAGGAAGTTTCTGCAGGTAATCAAAACAAAAAAGAAACAATTTAGGAGAAAGCTTAATATATATTACCTATATCTTTTCTGCACTTGTCTTTAAATTTCTTAAAGGAACCATATTTAGCTATTGTCTCTCCCCTCAATCTAACCCCATAATTTTAAATACATTAACTTCTTCTGTATCTACAGCCTAAATATTGATTCTTTTTGAAAGTCTAGTACCATGGGGCGTTCAGGATGCCCACATTATTTTTTCTGCACTCACATTTTTTGTTTGACCAGGCCAAACCAGACTCACTAAGAGTAAGACAGATGATTTTCAAAATAGTGAGTCATTTCCATGTATATGAGCAATAAGGGATCACTTTTTATAATATAACAGTAGTCTCTTCTCCAACTAAAATGATAAATGATAGCCACCATACTTCAAAGCATCACTTCAGCTATTCATTGGTCATTCCTTTTTAGAGTAAGCTCAAAGCTCAAAATGGACACAAATACTTCTAAAGACAAGTTAATGTGCATTTTTAGGATACATAGAATTATAACTGGAGGAGAGAAATAAATTATTTGAAAGATCTTGCTGAAATATTTTATTTTTCAAGTATGAGCAGGTGTTCGTAAAAATAAAGAATTCCAGGAAAAAATTCAAAGAGAGAGAGGGAGAGGCAAAGAAAAGGAAGGAAGGAAGCAAAGAAGGAAGGAAAGAAGGAACGAACGAACGAACGAACGAACGAACGAACGAACGAAGGAACGAAGGAAGGAACGAAGGAAGGAAGGAGGGAAAAAAAGAGAAAATTGATGACAGCTAATCTAAGAATACTGAGAACAGGATTTATAAAAAAAATGTACACATTTGTTATAAAAGTGTGCGGTCTAAGTAAATGCATTTCTTTCATAGTGGCTTTTGAGATTGCTTCTCAGAGGAAATGAAAGTTATTTCTTGAAATCATGGTATTATGGAACAGGATACATAGTTTTTTTGCTGACGGTATTTAACAATCATGACATGCCTCAACATATATTAAGTCTATTACTTGAAAATTAAAGTGTTTATGACAGAGTTTGGTATCCTGAAAGTACGCATTGATGTTTCTATAGTGCAAAATAGACCTAAGAATTTAAAACTACTGTATACTGCAAATTATGTACTTAGTTTACTAAACCATAGCTTTCACAATTTACTTTCTAAGGAAACAATTCTGAGGATGTTTTAAAATATGTTAACACTGGCATAGAATTTTATCTGGTTTTTTGGTAAGAAATCACCAATACTAAAATTTCTCAGTAAGTGTTTTTATGGAGGTATGAGAGATATTCCAAAAATGAAGATAGAAAGGTATTTAAAAGATAAATTTAGAAACTCATCCCTGATATTTCCACTTCTCAAATTAGAAAACACCTTCAAATCCTGAAAAGAAAATATGTAATACACCATCCTTCACATAGAGGTGAATATTGTTACAGCCACTTCCCTCCTTGACCTAATATTGCACTGTGCTGCAAAACGGGGCTTTCTTATGCTTAAGGGACAGAGACCATCATGACAGGTCCTGTTCCAGTACTCTGGCACAAGCCTCAGGGTGTGGGGAAGAAGGGAAATGATGACTGAGCCCGTGGACAAAATCAGTAAAAGCCTTATGCTGCTTTCAAAATTCTACTTTGCAATCTCAACTAACCGCAGTCCCTAGATGGAGGTGACATCTCCTTCCCGCGAGACATTATAATTCCTTCAGAAAAAAAAATTCCACTGGACTTTTCTGAAGCTTACAGCTCTCCCAAATACTGAATTCAGTGAAATCTTTGCTACATATTTATAAAAGATAAGATAGGAATCAAGTAGAGGTAGGTTTAGAGTTTAAGCTGGGAGAGGAAGAAGCAAGTAAAATATTTCAACATAAAATATAGAAATAAGTCATGTTCCTGAAACATGCAAAATTAAGGAACTGCCTCAATTTTTATTTTCTTTATGCCTGGTAAAACACATATGATTTCTGTGTCTTCTATTGGCTTTGTCTTCCAGGGTGTCTGTTTTTAAACTAGAAAATAAATGACTAGGCAAAATGGTAAAATCTGTATAATAAAATGCATGTTCATTAAATATATAAATTCAGGGGAAAAAGTAATAGACTTTTCTATAAGAAAAAAGTAATATTTCACATTCTATGTAAAATTTAGTAAGATTTTGAACAAAGGAAAAACTATACACATTATTTAGATTTTTTTTTTAAGATTTTGTTTCCATACCAAAGATTATGTGTGGATTTTCGCTGTTTGTGTGACCATAGGAAGTGATTGTAGTGCAGGGTTTTTCAACTTTAGCACTATTGAAACTGGGCTGTATAATTTTTTGCTGTCTTAGGGCCTACTTTTTTGCCAAATGACCTAAAATCCCAGAAGGGAAAAAAATAATGGAAAAGAGAATACCCAGCAAGTTTAGGTAAGAGTACAACAGGGAAGCAAGTGGGTCATCCAGTGCACTGTAGGGAGTTTAGTGACACCTCTGACCTCTTTGCCTTGATGCTGGCAGCACCCCCAACTCCTACACATACATGCACACATACATACATACACACACATCCCTTGTAAGAAGCAGTGATGTCTCCATACATTGCCAAATGTCCACTGAGGGGTAAAAACACCCCTCACTAAGAATTACTAATGTAGTACTTTGTCAAGGATAGAGAAACCAACAAATATATACTGTGTACCTATCACATACAAAGCTGTGAATTATGAGCTATCAAATTGTGAAAATACAATGTTTGCTTTTAAGGAAGTTACAATGTGCCTGGAGTTACAAAATGTACTTGTATGACTTAAGAGTAGAATATTAAAAATACAAAGTCAAAGCTACATATATATATATGAAATATCACATATATACATATATAATGTCACATATATACATAGTATCTATATATGTATACATATGTGTATATATGCATGTATATTTGTGTGTATATGTATATGTGGATATATGTATGTATACATACATGTGTGTGTATATGTGTGTGTGTGTGTGTGTGTGTGTGTGTGTGTGTGTGTGTATCTCCAAGGAACTGAGACAGTCCCAGTTCTGCAAGTCCAAACGTGAGAGAGTATATACATAATGGAAACATGAAGAAAGGCTCTATGGAAGAATACAATCTTAGCTCCATCTTCAAGACTGGGTTTGGAGAGAAAACACTGGGTAAAAATCATGGCCCAGGCAATGCAGCTCTGGAAAGGAGGATTGTTGAAAAAAAATACATATGGAAAAAGGATTTTTCATTTCTGTTTTTAAAAAAGAATCCATGCTTAATAATATTGGGAAATAAAAAATATTTCTTTATAATTACTGATATTTATTCACATTTCAGATTTTAATTATACAATTTTTAGAACATGTGAAACAATATTTGAAGGTTACAAATTTAAGCTATTGAATTTTGGGCTTAACAAAAAGCTAAAAAATCAATATTTTGGGTAGTTATCAGAATACAAGGTAAATTTTCCAGTAGTTTTTTTATTTCACATAAATGATTCATAATACACAAATTATTAATCTATTTTGACTTCTCAAAATTTCTTTAACTTTCTGAATATTATTTGCCTTGATGTTAGATTAAATAACAATTAAATGTTAATAACTAACATCCTAAGGAAAAGTGATGACACTACAATAAAAAGATTCTCCATCACTTGATCATAATAGCACCATTTAGAGTCCTTAAGGCTAGGCGCTATGCTAAGGACTTTATAACCATTTTCTCCATCCTCTGTTTTCATAGATAATAAGTATGAAAACATGAAAATTTTCAATCAAGTGAACATAATAATGTGGACCTCTACATAAAGAAAAGTTACTTTGGAAAAACTAGTAACACTAAAATTTACTGATTCTTCTCTATACTGGTAGATGAATGTAGAAATAAGCATTTAAGAAAAATAGGAAGTTCAGAAAAATATTATCTAGTAAATTCTGTCAAGTTTTAATAAATTTTTAATATATTTACATCTTCAGGTTTTTTTCTAATCCTTTATTTCATTTTCACTGAACCTCAAATATTCTACTAAGAAATTTTTAATCTTCAGGTATGCTAAAGCAGACTTTATCTAAAACCAGTAACTGAAAAGCGCCACTTTTTAAAAAGAACAAAGAAAAAGACCAAGGCTCTTGTGACTTAAAATCTTTATCTGATTTAAAGAACCAATGTGCAAAAACCTAGACAATAGAGTCTTTGAGTTTAACTCTTACACAATCCAAAGATGTAACATGTATCAAATGATGCCTTATAGCCTATAAATACTATCAACATTCTTATTTGCTCAATCTCTACTTTAATAGAGCCAAAAGAATTGCAAAATGGGGCAAATTATGTCCTTGCTAAATGCAAAATATGTACTAAAAAAAGTTGGCAGTAAGCAATAATTTTGATTTAATTTACATAATAAATTCAGGGAGAGATTGGAACATGCTGACAAGCATTATCCTAATCTTCTACAATTGGTTTTATGGTTATATGTTTATTTTGTATTTGACAATATTCCTCCTCAAAAGCAAAGGGATAGTAAAATAAACTCAGAAGATCCAGTTCATATATATAATTTCAAAGGCTACTTACTTGGGAAGTTAGATAGAGAATTTATTCAAAGAGAAAATAACATTTATAATATGCTGTATAATGAAAGAGTGGATTGTATACATCACTATATAGTTTTCAATAAGTAAAGAATTTATCATTTTTGCCAATGAGATTGTACCTTTAGAAATAAGTGACTGTGTTTATGACTACAAAACTACTAATTATTTAAGAAAATTTTAAAGTAATTTTGCTGTTGCTTGGGTTGTTTTTAATGAACAAAAAAAAACATCATCCAAGGTTAAGAAAGTTTTGGGTATTTGATACTGAATTCATCAATCCTCAATTATTTTTTTTTCAGTTATAACTAGAAAGTACTAACGATTGTGCTAGACATGTATGGAATGTTTCATGTAAAATGCTGTCTTTCTGTTGCATCTTTATTCAACATCAACTTCCAGATGGGAACTGTTTTTCATGCTTCATAAAGCCAAATCCAGCTGCTACATTTGGACCTACATAAGGAATCCACAGTTTATTGCCTTCTCAGCGCTTATAAAACAATTGCTGTTGTTTCTTTAGCCGTGCTGCAACTCACTCTTCTCAGTGCAAATGAGATATCCAAAAAGAACTTTTAATGTCTTTATAGTTGATTACTTAGCAGTGCTATGCGTAATAGGATCCTAGTTTTACAACACTTTCTAGGTATCTAAGCTAGCTTAAACATAAACAATCTTCAACGGTAACTATAGATTGAGCGAATCACCAAAAGTGTCCATACAATTTCCTATGAAAGCCCACAATGGTTATTAAATACTTCTGTAATCTTAGCTTTATTAAGAGACAGGAAGTGCACAGTTTCCTTTCGCTCCTCCCTCAGCTAATCTGGCTCTTTGATGGTCATGCGTTTGGAATAACCATGGGGTTTCCACCACAGCATAGTCTTCCCACAGCTAAATGGAATTAACCCTGTCAGCCCTCAAAAAAAGGAAAGAAAGAAAGAAAAGAATGCATCTCGTTAGATTGGAAATACACTTGGAATGTTATTTGAGTCAATAGCAGTTACATTAAAATGCAGTTTGAGCTTAGGTCATTTTTGGTAGGGCCACCGATAAAAAAAAAAAACACCAATTTCCCAAAATGGGAATTACTCAGCTTGCAAAATTACCCGTGGTTGTACTTTATCTATAGATGTCAAAATGCTTGGTATCTTCTCAATCATGTTCATTTTATACTTTTTAGGTTCTGAATGAACATTTGCTACTCTTCTGAGCCAACAGACCTAAAATCCCAAGGAGAATAAATAGCTGGAAAAGTCCGTGCCTGGTGAGTTAATGTGAGAGTGTGACAGGGAGGCGAGCTTTCTATGAATTGGAAAGCTCAGACTATACTAAACCACTGGCCTACCCCTGTCCCGCTGAGTGGTTGCCCCAGAGGCCTAATACGGCGCCAGAGCCTCTTACGCAAACCGAGACAAAGCTTATCTCAAGCGAATCCAGCTCCCACGGCCGCCCCGCTGCTGCCTGACAGCCACCAGTCGCACCGCCTCTGCATTTGTGTTTCCTGCCGTTTATATTTACTTGTTCCCAAAGCCACAATAGCTACAAAAACAAATACTTGTTCTGCCATGCTTTGTGTCGATGCAGGTAATGTGCTCTGCTCCCTTTTTTACTTGTACATAGCTTGTGCAGATCGGTTTTTAATATATTCTGAGATTGATTTGGTAATTATAAACCAGTTTAGAAATACTCATTAAACAACAGGTCATATAGTCACCGTTTCTATTCCAGAATAATTCTTTTTTAACCCTTAAGCAGAGATGAGCAAATGCGTATTCAGAAAGAAATTTATCTGAGATGTCCACTCCCTTTGCTTTGTCAGGTCCTAATTGATATTCTGTTTGGATTTTTCCTGCAATCTTTTTGACCTTTGGCAAGGGACTGTGCTGACTTATCTAATGTAAATGTTTGCAACAAGCTTTTAAGTTATGTTTTTTAATTGGACTAAATAGAATGGAGGTGATTTTTAAGACGGTATTTTTATTTTTAAGTCAATTCTATTCATTCTTCTTAAAAATAGGATTATGCCCATTGTAGCTGCATAAATACATAGCCTGTAGAAGTGTTTGTAGTTTCTCTAGTACAAGAATGTCACCCAAATCCTCTAATGTAATCTGACAGAGGTAACAGAGTACCTTTTTATAAAAGGAAAACAAATAAAGAAGATTAACTTAAATGTAATCATATGTAAAATTCAAAGACAGAAAAATGGACTTTAAGCTTTTTATTATTTAAGCCTAATATAAGCACTAAGAATGACTGGCTGGTGAATATATTTCACATTAATTAAAGCTGTACCCAAAAAAGAACTTTGGAAAGCAAAAGGAAATAATATTATTTCTTTAAAGTTAAGATAGAGCTTCCTTTAGGGCTCATATTTATGCCTGTACTACAGCTAGGTTGTTTAAAACAGGGAAATATATAATTGAATATTAATTAAGCAGAAGATGTTATGTCAAAAGTTGTTATTCCATGAGAACATCATGTATATAAACTTTGAGAATCTATTTTTCAAAAAATATATGTGTTTTTTCTTTTTAGTTATTTCTCTTTTTTTTCTCCTTTATTTAGGTAATCACTCAAATCTGGTATAAGTCAATATAAACTTAAGATTCACCACATTCCTTTTCCAAGTGAATGTTCAGTCCTAGGAACTCAAGTCAAAAATTACAATAAGTAATAATTAAAGTAAAAATCTTGTAATGCACATTTTTAGCATAGATTGTGTTTTAAAAAAAAAACACAAGCTAATTTTCAGACACTTTCTTTTCTGACCTATCATGAACAGCTTTACTTCTAGTCTTAAACAGCAGTACAAAAGGTGAAAACTATTGAGAAACAGAAAAATAGTTGTGAGTTTAGAGCTCAAAAGAATGTAAAGATATAAATATGTGAGCCACTGTATACCAGCCTATTTCATTAGTTTATAGCTTTAACCACCACCATATTTGGCAAATACTTATTTCATTTTAATGACTAATGTTTGTTAATTCCGGAAAGATTACACCCGCCAAGAGATATTTTCAGGCAAAGGTTTAGAAATTTCCTTCTTAAATGGTTTGAGATGAAAGTAAACATTTTCCTAATATCCTTCTAAATGGAAATGGCAAGACAGAACAATGAAAATAAATCAGCTATTAGGAGATTAGATAGTGACCCCATACTTCTAGACTGAGACTTAGAAAAATAACAGAAGACCCAATGCAGAATTGTTGTTCCTCTTAAACTTATTTGCAGTTTTATTGCACTCCTAATGTGAACAGATACAGTATGATGCCTTTCAAGTTCCTATAATCATCTTTTAATACTAAAGCAGGGAAAACTGGGAATGGGGTAGACCAATGGTTCTCCACAGGGGGTGATTTGGCTACCAGGAGACATTCAGCAATGTCTGCAGACACTTTGGTTATCATAAAGAGGGGATAAGGTACTACTGGCAATTCGTGGGTTGAGACCAGGTGCCCTGCTGAACACTCTGCAGTGCACAGCATAGCCCTCCACAACCAGGAATTATCTGGTCTAAAACATCAGTAGTGTCAAGGTTGAAGACTAAAACCAAGCAAAAACAAAAGCAAAACAGAAGGATTCTCCCCTGAGATTTTCTTTTTCTATTGTTTCCCTCCTTCCTGGAGGACTGTCAGACAATTGTCATTATTATCCCCATCATGATTTTATGGAGGTCTCTTGTTTTCCCTCTCAAATAATATTTCAAAGTTCCAAGGCTGTTTTGGAGTGCTGTCTCTTCCTCCTGGTACTTTAAATCACAGATGCTACTTTTTTTCTCCATCCTTGGCTTTCTGATAAGCTAGCTTTACAAGCATGTCCCTGATGGAATTGACCAAACAAGGTGGGAAAGTGGTAGAAAACTGTAAACTCATATGCCATCTGGGTTTTGGATGAACTTTGTTTCCCCCTATTTAAAAGTGAAGACAAGAAACACAATAATAATCTTCCAGCCCAGCACTTCACAAAACGTATTTCAAACAACAGCTCCTCAAGAAAAGGATTCAGTGGTCCAATAATCTCAGCAACCAACCATAGTACCTCCATCCTAAGAGATTCTCAGTACTCACTGATAATGATTGTGAGGAATGCTCCAATAAAAGCTTATTTTAGAGTTTAAATTAGTCTAGCATTTCTCAAATTCAACCAGAGGAATATTTTTATTGTGGTTGAGTTTATTATCCTCACTACACTTGTTAACATTTGGGAAGCACTGGCCCAGTTTTTCTAACATAGAATAAAATCATTCTCACCCCATCTGAAAGAGCATATACTCTTCTTATTTTACATGTATCATACAACACAATCTTGCTGAGATATAATAGAGAATATCTCTGAATGCTCAAAAAGCTAATGCTGCCCACAACAATTACTAAAGATGAAGTTCAACTCCATCAGGTCATGAAACACACCCTCCAGTTAAAAACATTATTTCCAGCCAGAGCCAGAAAGACTCTCTAAAGCTACCTCCTTTTGAACTCCCATGAGCCTGTCCAAGGAATATACAAACCTAATTGATCAAAATTACTTCTTTCAGTTGGTATTTCTGTAACTGAAAGGGTTTTATCACTGCATAAGATGTAGAGCTTAAATATTACATATTCATAAACATATGTGACTATTCATTCCATTTTTAAAAATTAATCTTATTTCTCTATCATTCTTGCAACTATGGTAAGTATGTCTATTTGTCTGTTTCTGAGTGAAAGAAAATAAGGGTTAGTGGACTAATAGTAAACAAAAGCATTAAAATGTATCAAGAATTGCCCCACCTGTTTTATAGGTAGTAGCTCCCACCCAACAGCCTTGAGCTTTAAGGACAATTATTATTCTCATTTGAGAGCCCAGGTTCCAACCAATAGCATACTTTTCACTATTGTGGTAAGTTTAAGTGGAATAAGCATTTCAGCTCTCAGCAAACATTTTACAAACATTATCTCCTTTGCTACTCATTTAAAAAAAAGTAATTGTAAGGTAGGTATTAGTCCTCTTGTTTTGCAAGCGAAGAAATAGAGGAAGATACGTAACTTGCCCAAGATCACAAAGCCAGGAAATGAATCCAAAACAAACATTACGCAGGCCTGTTTCTGCTAAGCACTTTGCGTCCTTTGGGTCTTCCGGGAGAGCCTTCAGGCTCGCTCGCTCCCAGAACTGTGGGGCAGCTGAGAAGCGCTCCCTAATCTCTGAGCTACTTGTCCTTTGTGGTTTTGCTCTGCTAAAACATGAGGAGAGACAGTTGAGAATAACAATTATGTGGATGCCTGGAAATCCGCAGCAGGTAAAAATGACCTGTACTAATAATGTATTTATTAAACAGAAAAAGGTCTCTTCCTGCCTTTCTAGCTGGAGTTTTCTTGCATAAATTAACTTTGCTTAACCTTCTTCTAGTGTTCACAGGTATTTAGTAATGTGTCATGTCTGTGCAGCCAATAGTAATATAAGATTAAAAATAATAATCAGGGAAAAAAGGAAGTTGCGGAAATAGTTGTAAAAATGTTAAGATTTTTCCATTGATTTTATATTGAAGCAACGTAATAACACTTGACTGTTTAATTGCTGGAAGGTGTATTGTCAGTAATTTGTTCCTAAATCTAGTACAGAATTTAACCAAAGGAAAGTCTGTGTGGTAAAAAGAAACAGAATTTTTTTTTACGTTTTATCGTTTTATGTAAGAAGCATTACATAATGCTTAAGGAACTCTTATTTTTATTTTTCTTACCTTAATCTAATTTCTCACAGCAATGCTATACCAGAAAAATATAACATTTTAGTTTACTTCTTAAGCTGCTGCCTCCTCTGTAAGTAATATTTTGGTGACCTTAAATATCATATCTAATTATAAAAACCAAGAAAATGAAATGTTTATCTGTAAAACTGAACTAACTCAAAACCAGTATTTTCCTATCTCTATATAAACTGGTTATGAATACTTTAAATTCCACCACTCACTTGCGTTTTGAACTCTATCAATGTACTCGGCTCTCTACATACATATTTATCACAACTACTGTATAAAATAGTCTTACAGTATTGATAAAATGAGAAAATCCCCAGTGGTCTCTCAACGATAGCCAAATTATCTTCTGAGGCTTAGGATAACAGTAATAGCAATAACACCACCACTAAATAGATAATATTTCTTTATTGTGCTAGGCATGGTGTTAATTTAGTTTAATTTTCACAACTCTACTGGAAAAATATTATGATTATTGTCATTATCACTCTTATTATTATTGACAGAGAGGAATATGAGTTGCTGGTTATGCAGCAAGCAGGGGTGGAACTAAGAATTGTAGCCGAGCATTTCAACCTCAGAGCTAGAGCTTTTAACCACTATTATATACTACACCCAGGAAGCACAAAGGAAAGCCTTGACCTTGATATTTTCCTTGTTTATACTTCCCTCTTTGTGTTGTCAGAGCAGATTGGTTTTCCAGGGAAATTTTAGATCTCACCAGACTTTCTGGAAGAACTTCAGACTAAGACGCTTTGACACCATGCCATATCAAACCTAGCTCCCAAGAGCCATTCCAGTTTAAAGTCGCATCCCAGAGCTTCCCAGGAGCTGTCTTAGAGGGGAAGAAAACCATCAGTCAGTCACCTGAAGGTCTCTAACACTGCACAGCTATTCTCAAGAGCCAGAACTTTGCCCAGTGTGTTTCAGCCCCTCTCTTGGGAACAGAAGGTCACCCCACTGGCTTAGAAAGTTAAAAACAAGCTCTTAGTCAAGTGATGGATGTGGCATCATTGCACAAGATGTTTCCTGAGTAATGTCATCCTGTTCTTGGGTTCTTTAAAAGGAAATTAAAAGAAATGGAACAAATTCTGGGACTCACACTAGCAGGCAATCTGTATATTGACTATATTCATGCTGAACAACAGAAGTTTAAGGTGAATTGAAAATATCCTAAAGCCATGAACCAGAAACATCTTGCAACGATGATAATCTTTTCAGTGAGCCTAAGAAGAAAGGGCTAAAAATCAATGAGAAGTGGGGAGAAAGGAAGGAGGTAAAGGAGGGAGGAAAGGAAAAACAGAGAGGGAAGGAGAGATGCAACAAGTCAAATGAAAGACTTGTAAAATTCAAGTCCCATAGTCCCACTACAGAATCAACTTGTAGTTCTGCTATTTTTCACATTAGCTGAAAATTTTGTCTGGTCCTGGAGTGCATAATATGTGAATATGACTGATGTGATGACGTGCACTATCAAAAATAGATGTGACTGTTTTTTTTCTAAATGACATTTTAGTGATTTATGTGAATCTGTTTTAATGCATTTATAGATTGATAAATCAAATTTAGATATGTGAACTGAATTTTTACTTCCATGTGATTCCACCATTAGAAAATTATGTTTTTCTTAGAACTCAATAAAATATGGGTGGGGGGTGTAGATGTATGTGTTTTCTACACAGTTTCTTATCCCTTTATATGTGTACATTCTGGGTGGTTGTGTTTTGGGCCACATTCAACATGCATGAACATATGTAATTAAATGTTTGTATATTAATTTATACTTGTAAATAAAATAGAAGGGGTTGTTATTTAATGAAATTCAAATTTCATATTTTTATAAAGTGAAAAATGGCCCTCTTGAGTATCCTGTTACATAACAGATATTAAAAACTCATCTGTTTAATTAATTAATGTAAATTAATTCATCTTTTCATCTTTTCTTGTGTCATGTTTAACTGACAGAAAATACCTGATTTCTAAGTTGAACATGATCTCAGATATTTAAAATTACTGCCTCTTCTTTTCCCTTTCAATGAACTGAGAGAATCAAGATGCCTATTATAATGAAAACAGTTTTTATAAATGGGGTTTTTAATTTTTATGAGAAAAACATGAGTATTATGCAAAGGAATTATTAATATATAATTTTATACTTGAAATCCTCAGTAATTAAAATTAAATCTTCTTCTTAAAGGTTAATGATTGATTTGTCTTTAAAGCCAAACATCAAACAAGTAAAAGAACACTCTAAATAGTCTAGAACCAAGTGAGGCAGGGAGAGAAATGAGGTGAAGGGCAGGCTGAAGCAAGTTTATATAGGGCCTGACAGGCCAAAGTCAGTGGTATGGACTTTTATTCTAAGTAAAAGTTTAAGGAGGCCATAGAATGCATTTTTTAAGTCATGTTTATTGTGATATACTTTACTTCATATGTATATAATTTTGGATAGAAGCTCACAGACTCTATAGTTAACATGTACAACTTTCAGACTTATAGGGAAGTACTTTGTGGCACTGGGTTTATTCTCTTATTTTTTCCTAGGAAATAACTAGCACATTCTATGGAATTGAGTCTCACTCTTTCTTTCCCTCCCTCCCTCTCTCTCTCTCTCTCTTTCTCTAACATATGTATATTTCTTTATACATAATGTACATAATTATATATAATTAAATATAATCATACAGAATACGTATCTATTACATTCATTATGTGGCAGTTATATACATATAAATATCACATGTATGAATGTAATAAAATTCACCTCTTTCATGTACATAACAGTTTGATGATCATAAACAAATGTATAAAGTTGTGTAACTACCACAATCAAGAAATAGATGATCAAAAAGACCATCACCCCAAAACGTTCCATTGTGTAGCAGCCACTGATTTAACTTTTGCCCCCACAGTTTTTTCCAGGCTTCATATAAATGGAATCATGTAGCCTTTGGTGTCTTGCTTCCGCTCAGCATAAAGCCTTTCAGATGCATCCATGTTGTTGTATGTATCAGTAGTTCATCATTGTTGAAACAATTCCATTACATGAATGTACTATTTGCTTATCCATTCACTGGCTGATGAACATTTGATTTGTTTCCTGTTTAGCCATTATGAATAAAGCTATGGAGGCTTTTAAAGAGAGTGTGACATGATCTGAAACTTTTTTAAAAAACTCTTTCTGGCCCCTGTATGGATTTTAGTGTGTCTAAAGCAGGAGGCCAGAGGCGGGGAAGTTGCACAGTAGCCCAGATGACAGAAGATGGGGCTGATTCACGTGGAGATGTAAAGAAATCAGTAGAACCATTATACTGGCTTTGAAAGCAAGTGTAGAGCATTTGCAGTAATGAAAAAGCGAGTGAAATAAAAAATGCCTCCTTAATTTTTGTCTAGAGCAACTAGATTATTGTGCACCTCTTCATTTCCAATTACCTATCTCCATATCACTTTAGCATACCCGCTCTGTGGGCATCCATTAGTAAAATTAAATTTGGGACATCAAAAATTTGAAAATAGAGAAGTTTCTATGAAATCAACAATCCATCATCCAGTCCCTTAAAACAAATCTTTTGTGACAGACAGGAAACTTCTAAGGTATTGTAATAAGTCTCTACACCACTATCTTTCAACAAAACACAATTTAATTTCTCTTCAGAGTTTACACTTGGAACACTTAGATTACATCAGATAATTTGGGAAATTTTTTAATCCAGTCACACATTTACACTTAAATATTAAGAAAAATACTAGAACTGTGAGAGCCTTGCTCACACCAGGATGCCTGAGGCAGCAGGTCATTCTGTGAAAGACTATTCCTGAGGTGGTTCCAATTCCATAGAATGAATTGTGTCCCCCTAGAAAAATTAGGAGAATAAGCCCATTCTTATGAAGTGCCTCCTTTTAACTCTGAGAACTGTACACTTGTACTGTGCAATCTATAAGAAGCTTCTATCCTATATCTTTTTCTACTTCTATCAATAGTTATTGTGGACTGGATTACTTTTACTCTGTCCTTGATAATCACAGAAGTTGAGCCCATTAAGTAGAGAATTACATTTTGGTTTTTCTAATATCTGATATGCATGATCATGTAAAAGTGATATTGTTCACTCGTCACCTCCCTTTATATCCAGACCATCTCTTCCCTTTGAGCTGCAAAACACAGTCTCTGTGCTTAAACTCTTAGAAAGCATTTTGGGTAAGTTCTACTTTCTCTGTACCTGAAGACATATAAACATAGAATAAATTACCAGCAGTGAGGACTGACCTTCACCTCCAACATCTCATGGGGAGATAAAAATATACTTTTACTTAATTTTGAAGCCACATTACTTCCATATTTCTTGAAAGGCTTAATTCTAAAGATTCATATTTCTCCTGATTTTCAGGTTACAGATTTTTTGTCTGCCTCTCTTCTCTTCCTTTTTCTATTTTAACAAAAGAATCCAGAAGTTGAAAATCACATGATAATATTCGGTGAAACTTCATAGGTAGCTTTATAGTGCGGCGGTCTCATTTTGAGTTATAGTGTGAATGATGTGTTAGAATACACACATACACCACTCAATATTATGACCTACTAAGTGAATACATATAAATGTGTGAATATCAGTGACCATTGGCATCACATTGATAAAAATATCTTATTCAGCTGCTCATTTTGTTGATTACAGTACAATGTCAGGTTTTAAGAGGGAGAACTATTGCTAGATTTTTCTACGTGTATATGATTTTCTCAAGTTTTGCATTTCCATACCATATTGCCTAACTCAAATTATAATACTGAAGTTAATTCTCATAATAAAAAAGAAAAAACTCCATTGTGCTTTTGGAATCAAAAAGTAATAACAGGTAGTATTTGTTGTCTTCCCCTATTGTTGATATTGGCTTTAAAGCTAATGACAATAAAAATCTTAGGCACTCCCATGCTATGGAGCACCTTAGTGATGAAATTGTTTTGTTAAGTTTTCATTGTTTTAACAAGAATTTACTAGGTGCCTGTACCGCACACTGTTGGGCATTGAGAACACAGAGATAAACAAAATACCCTGTCCTCCACAGTTCATTTTGTAGGAAGGAAACATTACTCCATAATGAACATAAGTTGGTTCATAACTAATAGTATCAAAAAACTATGCAAATACCTACACATATGGTGAATATTTATGTAAACACACACACATATACCATCCCAAACTTCACCAAAATCCATATCCTTGCTACTTCACCCTTTTACTTACCAAACATTTGAAAGACTGTCCCACTGTCATATAACACACATGCTTTATATAAATAAAGCAACCACTTCATAAATTTTTAATTTGAAATTACACTACTTTTATTACACATCATACATTTCATAAATGTAGTTCAGCACACATATTATTGTAATACACTTTAATCTGTGAAAACTTCATGACTTCAGGCAGTTTTTCATTTTCTCTCTTAGTTTTAGTTACTTACCTGTAACGTGGGTCAATAACACCCGACTCATTGGTTAATTGTCAGGATTTAGAATAAACTGAGTAAAATGGTAGTTATTTCCATCAGCAGCAACTGTGTTGTCTCTACTAATAAACCTGTGCTACAATTTTTGTTGTCAACAATCAGAATCAGTCAGCTAACTGGGTTGCTGGAATTTGGAATTCAGCTCTGCCACTGAACAGCAATATTTTACTCTGAGAACATGAATATGTTAGGGGAATTTTCCTTTGTAATCCCTGATCATTTTACACTGACATACAGTAGAATCCTTTCATTACACATAGTAAAAAAACATTTGATTTGCTTCTAGAGTTGGTATAAAGCCCTGGAAATACAAAGACATATTAGAGAAAAGCTCTGTCAAGGGGTAAATTCTTGAAAGGAAAAATACATTGGTATACAGCTAATGGCAAGGCAAGGTGAGGTGTGCTATAAGAGAAATATGTACAGGTTATTATGACAGGGAGAAAAGTGACAAAATTTTATGAAAAATGGTTAGAAAAGGCTCTATTGAGCTTTACATCCAAGCCTTTGTAATAAATCATTTCATAATACTGATCCATTTTGTTCAATGTATTTGGGGAAAAACTGTATTTATTTTTGATATATATAAAAATATTGGGGAAAAAACATATTCCAAATGCTGTATGTTTTCCATATTAAGTAGGGCATTTTTCTCCCATTTTATGCTAGACATTGCACAAAGGTGATAGAAATACAGTGCATATTAAGAAATAAATGTGTATTAATGCAGCTGGTATCTGTGCTCACTGATACACACATCAGCATGAAAACTTTCTCATAGAAGTCTTCCTGGCCAATCTAATTGTATCTTTTAACTACCCTCTAATTAGCCCACATTATGTTCCTCATAGAATTCAACACTAACTGAAATTATATTGTTTGTTTTGGTCTGTCTCCCAAACTAGAATGTAAACTTAAGGCAGGCAGGAATTTATGGTTCCCTGCTGTGTCCTCAGTGCTGAGAATCCTGCCTGACACCTAATTGGAGCCCATGAAATTTGCATTAAGTGGATAAGTAACACATACAGAAATACTTACATGTATTAGCCCATAATCCCACAAGAACTAGCCTCATTCTGGCCAGCCATTAAAGTTTTGAATGTATTGGGTTTCCAAAAAAACTTGCAAATTTAGGTGCCAAGTATAAATGACTCAAAAATGCATAACTGAATGTATTCCATGAATTCTACTGACAAATAAATATGAATCTTTTCTCCTCTTTACCATGACTCTCATGTGCATCTTTTCCATCTATTTAAACTATTTAAAAATAGTTCTTTTTAAAGCCACAGCAAATATGTCAATGGTCTGTGAAACTTGCATATGGATATGAGAATATTTCTTTTTTTTATTAAGGTATCATTGATATACACTCTTATGAAGATTCCACAGGAAAAACATGTGGTTATCACATTCACCCATATTATCAAGTCCCCCCCAATGCCCCATTGAAGTCACTGTCCATCAGTGTAGTAAGATGCCAGAGTCACTACTTGTCTTCTCTGTGCTACACTGACTTCCCCATGACCCCACACACACACACACCATGTGCACCAATCATAATACCCCTCAATCCCCTTCTCCCTCCATCCCCACCCTCCCCCACCCCTCCCCTTTGGTAACCGCTAGTCCCTTCTTGAAGTCTTTGAGTCTGCTGCTGTTTTGTTCCTTCAGTTTTGCTTCATTGTTACGCTCTGCAAATAAGGGAAATCATTTGGTACTTGTCTGTGAGAATATTTCTTAAACTCTACTTCACAACTAAATTTATGTTTTATTTAGTGGTTGAAAAATCCAGCTAAATTGAAATTATAATCGCATATTTACCCATATGTTAATTATACTGCAATAATATCAAAGCCTAAAACATGGGTAGATTTTTTTTATCACATCTCTCATTTAGACACATTTTTTTCCCACCCAGCCCCCAGGAAAATATTCATGAGGTAAAACTGGCAATACAAAAATAATTATTTGAAAAACATTATATGAGGTGAGTTGTTGCTTCTCTACTGGATGCCAGTTTAAATTGAGCTAATTTGTTTTACCAGTAGCTTAAGAAAACCCCAGCACAGCGGCACGACAATTATATCCAGGTGCAAGGACTTAATTCAACAAATTCTAGGTGGATCCTTCCAGTCTGCTCAGTGGGCCCCATTCTCAGCTGTGGCTAAGAACAGGTGCCTTGAAAAGCCTCTGTAAACACGATCCAGTTAGTCCTTAAATAGAGATGTTGAAATGTTTCCAAAAAATATAAAATAATGAATGTGATATTCTTATATCTCAATATACACATTGTTGAAGAAAATGGCATGGTAGGAATTATCTTAAATATGTGAACAAGATAAGGAAAGTAATTTATTCCTTTGTATTATTTTCTTTCATATACAAGGTATACATAGATTTAAAGATAATAAATGTTCACATAAATTTTAAGAGAATTTGTAATATACATTTATTACATGTTATATACTTTATATTATATAGTATCAGTTATTAATATATTATGTTTATAAATGTTATTATAAGCATGTATTTAGTGTGTGTTCACACACACACACACACACACACACACACACACACACACACACACACACACACACACACACACACACACACACACACACACACACACACACACACACACACACACACACACACACACACACACACACACACACACACACACACACACACACACACACACCTAAACCATTGCCCCAGGCAATTTCACTATGGATTCAGCGAGACCAAGGAATGACAATGGAACGTTCTTGGGGTGAAAGGGTTTATACCCAACTTCATTCCCACAGTGGCAGGTTAATCATTAGAAGCAAGTCTGCATGCAGCAAACTGGTCTCTGCCTCTGGGCCTCTTTACCCCCACAGCCCTCTCAGTCTCTGTCCTCGGTGCTGCCACCACTCCAGCCTCTGCTCTCCTGCAGCCTTGCAGCCCAGAGCATTGGGCAGAGCTCTTTATATAGAGTCAATAACAACATATTGCCCACACGTGTGTAGTGAGCAAGCCGACCAAGGCCAGGTGAGAATCCTGCCCATAGGAACCTTCACTTTCTGTACACCAATACACATGCAGCAAGTAGTTTCTGAAAGGAATGTCAGGTGACAGGAATGAGCCTCTCAATAATAAATAAACTTGCCCAAGTTCAGAAGCAGCTTAGCAGGAGAGACAAGATTATAACGTAAGTGCCCACAACTTCCCTTTTTTAAAGTCATGAACTTTTTTAATAAAATAAATTTATTTTTTAAGTTACTTTCTTTAAATCATATTAAGCAGAAAAACAAAAGCATTTTTTAATATCAGGGCTAGAAACAAATAACCATATAATGAGTATTTTATTTTTCCAAAAAACTTCTAGATAATAATTTCCTCAGAATCTGTTGTTTGTTTTTTTCACTCATTACTGAGAGCAGTAAACAATTTCTAGCAATATTGTAGCAAACTGCCTTTATTTAATTGCTAAAATACTTACAGATGTGTAAGCATATACTACACATAATTAAAATTTATTGCCAATTATTAGTATAGAGAGACTAGAAACTAAGTGTTCTCTATGTACAGCACTATAATCTTCAGTTCACCAATGTTGCTAAATCTAAATAAATTAATAGATAACTATCAAGATGATTTCACAACACCCAAAAAGAAAACAACCCAATTAAAAAATGGTAGAGGATCTGAACAGACAGTTCTCCAGAGAAGAAATTCAGATGGCCAACAGGAACATGAAAAGATGCTCCACATCACTAATCATCAGGGAAATACAAATTAAAACCACAATGAGATATCACCTCACACCAGTTAGGATGGCCACCATTGAAATAACAAGGAACAAGAAATGCTGGCGAGGATGTAGAGAAAGAGAAAACCTCCTACACTGTTGGCGGGAATATAAATTAGTTTAACCATTGTGGAAAGCAATATGGAGGTTCCTTAAAAAAATTAAAAATAGAAATACCATCTGACCCAGGAATTCCACTCCTAGGAATTTACCCAAAGAAAACAAGATCCCAGATTCAAAAAGACACATGCACCTCTATGTTTATCACAACACTATTTACAAGAGCCAAGACATGGGAGCAACATAAGTGTCCATCAATAGATGAATGGATAATGAAGATGTGGTACATATCCACAATGGAGTATTATTCAGCCATAAGATGAAAACAAATCCTACCATTTGCAATAACACAGATTGAGCTGGAGGGTATTATGCTCAGTGAAATAAGCCAGGCAGAGAAAGACAAGTACCAAATGATTTCCCTCATTTGTGGAGTATAACAACAAAGCAAAAACTGAAGGAAAAAAACAGCCGCAGAGTCACAGACTCCAAGAAGGAACTAGCGGTTACCGAAGGGAAAGGGGTTGGGGAAGGTGGGTGGGAAGGGAGGGAGAAGGAGATCAAGGGGTATTACGATTAGCACACATAATGTAGGGTGAGCACAGGGAAGGCAGTATAGTACAGAGAAGACAAGTAGTGGCTCTATAGCATCTTACTACACTGATGGACAGTGACTGCAAAGGGGTGTGTGAGGGGGACTTGATAATATGGGTGAATGTATTTCTTACCAATGTGTTTCAGCCCCAGACAAGTTCACTATGGATTCAGTGAGACCAAAAAAACAACATTGGAACATTCTTGGGGTGAAAGGGTTTATACCCGACTTTATTTCCATGGTGGCAGGTCAATCACTAGAATCCCATCCATGCAGAGCGAGTCTGCATGCAGCAAGCTGGTCTCTGCCTCTGGGCCTCTCCACCCCCACAGCCATCTCAGACTCTGTCTTTGGCACTGTCATCACTCCAGTCTCTACTCTCCTGAAGCATGCAGCCTTGCAGCCCTGCAGCTGTGCAGTAGCCATGCCACTGTGTTGCCCAGAGCACTGGGAGGAGCTCTTCACATTGTCAGTAACAACGTATTGCTCACAAGTGTGTACTGAGCCAGCGGACCAGGACCAGGTGAGAATCCTGGCCAGAGGAACCTTCATTTTATCCACAATGTAGTAACCACAATGTGTGCTCATATGAAACCTTTATAAGATTGTATATCAATGATATGTTAATGTTATTAATTAATTAATTAATTGCTGGGCAATTCCAACAAATATTTGTGGAACTCTGTAAAAAAAATAATTTTACACAGAAAGGCATGAGATAGTTATTTTAGCAACTCTGTCATTTCTTATTTTACCAAGAGTTTTCTATCAAAGTCAATTTTTTAAAACCTTAATTTTTTCTTTAAAGCTTCTGATAAATTCCATATTTCTTATTTTAATATATTTTGTTTTTATTATATTATTAATTATTAAAATAAGGCCACAAGGCTTTATTTCTTTTTTTTCTTTTCCTTTTTTTATTTTGTTATCATTAATCTACAATTACATTAAGAACATTATGTTTACTAGGCTCTCCCCTACCCCAAGTCCCCCCAACAAACCCCATTACAGTCACTGTCCATAAGCATAGTAAGATGTTGTACAATCACTACTTGTCTTCTTTCTGTAGCAAAGCCCTCCCCTTTCCCCCACCACCCACATTATACATGCTAATCATAATACCCCCTTTCTTCTTCCCCACCCTTATCCCTCCCTACCCACCCATCCTCCCCAGTCTCTTTCCCTGTGGTAACTGTTAGTCCATTCTTGGGTTCTGTGATTCTGCTGCTGTTTTGTTTCTTCAGTTTTTCTTTTGTTCTTATACTCCACAGATGAGTGAAATCATTTGGTATTTGTCTTTCTCTGCTTGGCTTATTTCAATGAGCATAATACCTTCTAGCTCCATCCATGTTGTTGCAAATGGTAGGATTTGTTTTCTTCTTATGGCTGAATAATATTCCATTGTGTATATGTACCACTTCTTCTTTATCCATTCATCTACTGATGGACACTTAGGTGTTTCCATTTCTTGGCTATTGTAAATAGTGCTGCGATAAACATAGGGGTGCATCTGCCTTTTTCAAACTGGAGTGCTGCAATCTCAGGGTAAATTCCTAGAAGTGGAATTCCTGGGTCAAATGGTAAGTCTATTTTGAGCATTTTGAGGAACCTCCATATTGCTTTCCACAATGGTTGAACTAATTTACATTCCCACCAGCAGTATAGGAGGGTTCCCCTTTCTCCACAACCTCACCAACATTTGTTGTTGTTTGTCTTTTGGATGGTAGCCATCCTTACTGGTGTGAGGTGATATCTCATTGTGGTTTTTATTTACATTTCTCTGATAACTAGCGATGTGGAGCATCTTTTCATGTGTCTGTTGGCCATCTAAACTTCTTATTTAGAGAACTGTCTGTTCAGCAACTCTGCCCATTTTTTAATTTGATTATTTGATTTTCGTTTGTTGAGGTGCGTGAGCTCTTTATATATTTTGGGTGTCAAGCCTTTATTAGATCTGTCAGTTATAAATATATTCTCCCATACTGTAGGGTACCTTTTTGTTCTATTGATGGTGTCCTTTGCTGTATGTAAGGTTTTCAGCTTGATATAGTCCCACTTGTTCATTTTTGCTTTTGTTTTCCTTGCCCAAGGAGATATGTTCATGAGGAAGTCACTAATGTTTATGTCCAAGAGATTTTTGTCTATGTATTTTTCTAAGAGTTTTATGGTTTCGTGACTTACATTCAGTTCTTTGATCCATTCTGAATTTATATTTGTGTATGGGGTTAGACAGTGATCCAGTTTCATTCTCTTACATGTAGCTGTCCAGTTTTGCCAGCACCATCTGTTGAAGAGACTGTCATTTCCTCATTGTATGTCCATGGCTCCTTTATCGAATATTAATTTACCATATATGTTTGGGTTAATGTCTGGAGTCTCTAATCTGTTCCACTGGTCTGTGGCTCTGTTCTTGTGCAAGTACCAAATTGTCTTGATTACTATGGCTTTGTAGTAGAGCTTGAAGGTGGGTAGTGAGATCCCCACCACTTTACTCTTCATTCTCAGGATTGCTTTGGCTATTCAGGGTCTTTGGTGTTTCCATATGAATTTTTGAACTATTTGTTCCAGTTCCTAGAAGAATGTTGTTGGTAATTTGATAGGGATTGCATCAAATCTGTATATTCCTTTGGGCAGGATGGCTATTTTGATGATATTAATTCTTCTTAGCCAAGAGCATGGGATGAGTTTCCATTTGTTAGTGTCCTCTTTAATTTTTCTTAATAGTGTCTTACAGTTTTCAGGGTAAAGGTCTTTCACTTCTTTGGTTAGGTTTATTCCTAGGTATTTTATTCTTTTTGACGCAATTGTGAATGGAGTTGTTTTCCTGATTTCTCTTTGTATTGGTTCATTGTTAGTGCATAGGAAAGCCACAGATTTCTGTGTGTTAATTTTGTATCCTGCAACTTTACTGTATTCTGATATCAGTTCTAGTAGTTTTGGAGTGGAGTCTTTAGGGTTTTTTATGTACAATATCTTGTCATCTGCAAATAGTGACAGTTTAACTTCTTCTTTACCAATCTGGATTCCTTGTATTTCTTTGTTTTGTCTAATTGCCGTGGCTAGAACCTCCAGTATTATGTTAAATAACAGTGGGGAGAATGGGCATCCCTGTCTAGTTCCCGATCTCAGAGGAAAAGCTTTCAGCTTCTCGCTGTTCAGTATGATGTTGGCTGTGGGTTTATCATATATGGCGTTTATTATGTTGAGGTACCTGCCCTCTATACCCATTTTGCTGAGAGTTTTTATTATGAATGGATGTTGAATTTTGTCTAATGATTTTTCAGTATCTATGGAGATGATGATGTGATTTTTGTCTTTTTTTTTGTTTATGTGGTGGATGCTTTTGATGGATTTTCTAATGTTGTACCATCTTTGCATCCCTGGGATGAATCCCACTTGTTCGTGGTGTATGATCCTTTTGATATATTTTTTAATTCGGTTTGCTAATATTTTATTGGGTATTTTTGCATCTATGTTCATCAGGGATATTGGTCTGTAAGTTTCTTTTTTGGTGGGGTCTTTGCCTGGTTTTGGTATTAGGGAGATGTTGGCTTCATAGAATGAGTTTGGGAGTATTCCCTCCTCTTCTATTTTTTGGAAAACGTTAAGGAGAATAGGTATTATGTCTTCTCTGTATGTCTGATAAAATTCTGAGGTAAATCCGTCTGGCCCTGGGGTTTTTTTTCTTGGGTAGTTTTTTTATTACTGCTTCAATTTCTTTGCTGGTAATTGGTTTGCTTAGATTTTGTGTTTCTTCTTGGTCAGTCTTGGAAGGTTGTATTTTTCTAGGAAGTTGTCCATTTCTTCTAGGTCTTCCAGCTTCTTAGCATATAGGTTTTCATAGTAGTCTCTAATAATTCTTTGTATTTCTGTTGGGTCCGTCGTGATGTTTCCTTTCTCATTTCTGATTCTGTTGATGTGTGTTGATTCTCTTTTTCTCTTAATAAGTCTGGCTATAGGCTTATCTCTTTTGTTTATTTTCTCAAACAACCAGCTCTTGGTTTCATGTTTTTTTTCTATTGTATTATTCTTCTCAATTTTATTTATTTCTTCTCTGATCTTTATTATGTCCCTCCTTCTGCTGACTTTAGGCCTCATTTGTTCTTCTTTTTCAAATTTTGATAATTGTGACATTAGACTATTCATTTGGGTTTGTTCTTCCTTCCTTAAATATGCCTGGATTGCTATATACTTTCCTCTTAAGACTGCTTTTGCTGCGTCCCACAGAAGTTGGGGCTTTGTGTTGTTGTTGTCATTTATTTCCATATATTGCTGGATCTCCATTTTAATTTGGTTGTTGATCCATTGACTATTTAGAAGCGTGTTGTTAAGCCTCCATGTGTTTGTGAGCCTTTTTTTCTTTCTTTGTACAATTTATTTCTAGTTTTATACCTTTGTGGTTTGAAAAGTTGATTGTTAGGATTTCAATATTTTTGAATTTACTGAGGTTCTTTTTGTGGCCTGGTATGTGTTCTACTCTGGAGAATGTTCTATGTGCACTTGGGAAGAATGTGTATCCTGTTGCTTTTGGATGTAGAGTTCTTTAGATGTCTATTTGGTCCATCTGTTCTAGTGTGTTGTTCAGTGCCTGTGTGTCCTTACTTATTTTCTGCCCGGCGGATCTATCCTTTGGGGTGAGTGGTGTGTTGAAGTCTCCTAAAATGAATGCATTGCAGTCTATTTCCTCCTTTAGTTCTGTTAGTATTTGTTTCACATATGCTGGTGCTCCTCTGTTGGGTGCATATATATTTATAATGGTTATATCCTCTTGTTGGACTGAGCCCTTTATCATTATGTAATGTCCTTCTTTATCTCTTGTTATTTTCTTTGTTTTGAAGTCTATTTTGTCTGATACTAGTACTGCAACACCTGCTTTTTTCTCCCTATTGTTTCCATGAAATATCTTTTTCCATCCCTTGACTTTTAGTCTGTGCATGTCTTTGAGTTTGAGGTGAGTCTCTTGTAAGCAGCACATAGATGTGTCTTGTTTTTTTATCTATTCAGTGACTCTATGTCTTTTGATTGGTGCATTCAGTCCATTTATATTTAGGGTGATTATCGATAGGTATGTACTTTTGCCATTTCAGACTTTAGATTCGTGGTTACCAAAGGTTCCAGGTTACTTTCCTTACTCTCTAAGAGTCTAACTTAACTCACTTAGTATGCTGTTGCAAACACAATCTAAAGGTTCTTTTCTATTTCTCCTCCTTTTTCTTCTTCCTTCATTCTTCATATATTAGGTATCAAATTCTGTACTTTTTATCTATCCCTTGATTGACTTTGGGGATAGTCAATTTAATTTTTCATTTACCTCGCAATCAGCTGCTCCACCCTCCCTACCATGATTTTACTACCTCTGGTGACAGCTATCCAACCCTAGGAACACTTCCATCTATAGCAGTCCCTCCAAAATAGACTGAAGAGATGGTTTGTGGGAGGTAAACTCTCTCAGCTTTTGCTTATCTGGAAATTGTTTAATCCCTCCTTCAAATTTAAATGATAATCTTGCTTGATAAAGTAATCTTGGTTCCAGGCCCTTCTGCTTCATGGCATTTAATACATCATGCCACTCCCTTCTGGCCTGTGAGGTTTCTGCTGAGAAGTCTGATGTTAGTCTGATGGGTTTTCCTTTGTATGTGATCTTATTTCTGTCTCTGGCTGCTTTTAACAATCTGTCCTTATCCTTGATCTTTCCCATTTTAATTACTATGTGTCTTGCTGTTGTCTTCCTTGGGTCCCTTGTGTTGGGGGATCTGTGGATCTCCATGGCCTGAGAGACTATCTCCTTCCCCAGATTGGGACAGTTTTCAGCAACTACCTCCTCAAAGACACTTTCTATCCCTTTCTCTCTCTCTTCTTCTTCTGGTATCCCTAATGCGAATATTGTTCCACTTGGATTGGTCACACAGTTCTCTCAATATTCTTTCATTTTTAGAGATCCTTTTTTCTCTCTGTGCCTCAGCTTCTTCGTATTCCTCTTTTCAATTTCATTTATTGTCTCCTCCACCGTATCCAACCTGCTTTTAATACCCTCCATCATGTTCTTTAACGATTGGATCTCTGACCTGAATTCATTCCTGAGTTCTTGGATGTCTTTCCGTACCTCCATTAGGATGTTGATGATTTTTATTTTGAACTCCCTTTCAGGAAGAGTCATGAGGTCCATATCATTTAAATCTTTCTCAGGAATTGTATTAACAATTTTACTCTGGACAAGGTTCCTTTGGCATTTTATGTTTGTATATGGTGCCCTCTAGTGTCCAGAAGCTCTATTCTGGAGCTGCTGAGCCCCTGAAGCAATGTTGGGGGTTGCAAGGGAGCAGTAATGGTGCCTGGGTGTAGGAAAGAGCTGTTCCCCACCTTCTGGCTGCTGTGCCTGTCTCCACTGCCTGAGCCATGGGCCGGTCACACAGGTATAAGTTTTTGTCCCAGAGCAGCCAGATACAGATCCCTGCTTTCCACAAGCAGCCAGAATCCCTGTTTCCCCAGGAACTCTGCCTGTATTAACTTTCAAACCCAGTAGTCATGTGAGTCTCATGAAAGCACCATGAAATGTAGGTTTGTGCTCCCAGCGCAGATCTCCGGAGCTAGGTATTCAGCAGTCCCAGGCCTCCACTCCCTCCCTGCTCCATTTCTCTTCCTCCCACCAGTGAGCTGGTGTGGGGGAGGGGCTCGGGTCCCACGGAGCCACAGCTCCGGTATGTTACCCTGTTCGGTGAGGTCTGCTCTTTTCTCCAGTTATGTGCAGTCTGATGTCATCCTCTTTCCTCTTGCTCTCTAAGGATTAGTTGCACCAATTAAATTTTCTAATTGTATCCAGTTTTAGGAGGAAGCCTCTGTCTCTCCTCTCACACTGCCATCTTTAATCCCTCTCCAAGGCTTTATTTCTTTATTGAAGTATTGTTGACATACAATCTTTTTAAATTAAAGTATCATTGATATACAATCTTATTATGGTTTCACATAACACAGTTGTTACAACATTCACCCATATTATCAAGTCCTCACCCCCTTCACTGTGGGTACTGTCTAAGTTGATATACAATCTTATATTGGTTTCAAGTGTACAATATTCAACAGTTACCCATATTATTAAATCCTTACCCCCACTATGAGGTTACTATTTGACAACATAGGAAGATGCTACAGAATCATTGGCTATATTTCCCATTCTGTACTACTATCCCTGTAACCAACTTATATTATGATTGAGAATTTTTGTGCCCCTTTATCCCTCTCATCGTCCTTGACCATCCACCCCAACCCTTCCCCCATGGCTGGGGGATCAATGGAGGTTTTATGCTAAGTGAAATAAACCAGGTGGAGAAGGCTTTATTTCATTAAGACTAATCTGTCAATATTAACAGTTCTAGTTAAAGGTATGCCAACCAATTTGAATTGACTATTAGGTAGTGCTTATCAAATGTAATGTTAATAGTCTGGACATTTTGAAAAAATCAAAAGAGGATGCAAATAAAAAACTGTCAAAAATCTAAACCAAGTTCAGTCAGGCATACAAGACCAGCTCCCATGAACTGAAAGGAAAAACTAAAAACAGTCAGATCCTGAAACATCTTGAAGTTGTATAACAATTTTTCTAGTATTTTCCTAGTGCATCTTAAGAAAGACATGAATAAACTTTGATAGACTAAATTCTCCAGGGCAGAGATTTTAGATAATAGTAACCTAGCAATTTAATGGAGAAAATTGAAGTTGCTATTGCCAGGATCCTCACCTAAACCCTAACTACCTGATGATGTAACTGGACTGCTGCTACGCTACTGCTTCCACACCCCACACCCATAGTCAATAAGCTATTATTGTCTGAGTCGCTACATAAAGGGCTCTGTCCAGTGCTCTGCACAGAGGCAGAGAGGAAGAATTACAGACCTGCAGACTGTCGGATGCAGATGTAATTCTAGCACTTGGCTTATCACCAGGAGAACAAAGCTAGGTAATAAATTCTTTTACCCCGAGAATGTTCAACTGTCATTTCTCGGTCTCACTGAATCCACAGTGAACTTGCCAAGGGCTGAAACCCACTGGCAAGACAAATTTACATCCTTACTATGCCCAATTTCCTCATATGTAAAAATAAGTCATTTGAATATGATATTCAAATTATAATAGCAAGATGATAATTCCATAATAATATCCATCTCCAAATAATAAATCTAAACTCAAAGAATCAAGCTTTAGTTGTTTCTTTTTAAAACATTTAAGTTGTCATATAAAAAGCCAACTTCTTCTATAAGGAAGAAAAAATATTTGACAATGGAAACAATTTTTTTTTTGAGAGCATCTCTCATATTTATTGATCAAATGGTTGTTAACAACAATAAAATTCAGTATAGGGGGGTCAATGCTCAATGTACAATCATTAATCCATCTCAAGCTTAATTCTCGTCAGTCTCCAATCTTCTGAAGCATAATGAACAAATTCTTACATGGTGAACGAATTCTTACATAGTGAATAAATTCTTACATGGTGAACAGTACAAGGGCATTCATCACAGAAACTTTCGGTTTTGTTCACGCATTATGACCTATAAACAATCAGGTCAAATATGAATATTTGTTTGATTTTTGTACTTGATTTATATGTTGATCCCACATTTCTCCCTCTATTATTATTATTATTTTTATTTTTAATAAAATGCTGAAGTGGTAGGTAGATGCAAGATAAAGGTAGAAAACATAGTTTAGTGCTGTAAGAGGGCAAATGTAGATGATCAGATGATCAGGTGTGTGCCTATGGACTAAGTATTAATCCAGGCTAGACAAGGGCAGCAAGACATCCACGGATGCAGAAGATTTCTCTCAAAGCAGGGGGGGTTGAGGTTCTGAGCCTCACCTCTGTTGATCCCCAAATTCTCACCTGATGGCCCCCCTGTGACTGTGCCTATCTTAGGTTGTTCCTCCCTTGAGGAATCTTACCCGTCTCTGGCTAACCAGTCATCTTGACAATGGAAACAATTTAAAACAGCCTAGCAACATAGAGAACATATAAAAACAAAAATATGTTGCCAATCTTTTTTAGTAAACAAGTATTTCATGAACACTAATAGATGCTAAAAATCAAGGTACACCCTGATGAACTAAATGCAAAATCCCTTGAAAAAATGTTAACAAACTAAATTCAAAACTAAATCAAAAGGATCATCCATCATAACCAAGTGGGATTAATTGCAGGGATGTAAGGATGGTACAATATTTGTTAAATCAATCAATGTCATACACCATTAATAAAAAGAAGGATAAAAGCCACATAATCATCTCAATACTGAAAAGGCATTTGACAAAATTCAACATCCATTCATGATAAAAACTCTGAACAAAATGGGTATAGAGGGTATGTACCTCAACATAATAAAGGCCATATATTATAAACCCACAGCTAAGATCATACTCAATGGAGAAAAGCTAAAAGCTTTTCCACTAAGACTGGGAACAAAACAAGGATATCCAATCTCACCAGTTTTATTCAACATACTACTGGACATCCTAGTCATGGTAAACAGACAACACAAAGAGATAAAAGGCATCCAAATTGGTAAGGAAGAAGTTAAAGTCTCACTATTTGCAGATGACATGATATTATACATAGTAAATCCTAAAGAATCAACCCCAAAAAACTACTAGAACTAATAACTGAATTCAGCAAAGTTTCAGGATACAAAATTAATATGAAGAAATATGTTGCATTCCTATATACTAACAATAAATTAGCAGAAAGAGAAGTCAGGAAGACAACTCCATTTACAATTGCATCAAGAAGAATAAAATACCTAAGAATAAACCTAACCAAGGAGGTGAAAGACCTGTACTCTAAAAACTATAAGACGTTCATGAAAGAAATTAAAGGCCCAAATAAATTGAAATCTCTCCCACGCTCATGGATAGGAAGAATTAACATTGTCAAAATGACAATCCTGCCCAAAGCAATTTACAGATTCACTGCAACCCCTATCAAAATACCAACAGTATTTTTCAATGAACTAGAGCAAATAATCCTAAAATTCGTATGGAACCACAAAAGACCCTGAATAGCCAAAGCAATCTTGAGAAAGAAGAACAAAGCCAGGGGTATTATATTCCCTGACTTCAAGCTATACTACAAAGCTATGGTAATCAAAACAGTATGGTACTTGTACAAGAGCAGATCCATACATCAATGTAACAGAATACAGAGTCCACCTATAAACCCACATATACATATGATTCATTAATACATGATAAAGGAACCCTGAATATACAGTGGGGAAAAGACAGTCTGTTTAAAAACTGGTGCAGGGAAAACTGGACAGCAACACACAAGAGATTGAAAGTGGATTATTGTTTAACTCCATACACAAAAGTAAACTTGAAAAAGATCAAAAACCTATATGTAAGACATGAAATCATAAACCTCTTAGAAGGAAACAGGAAAACGTCTCTTGAGCATGACCAGTTTTGTTGTGGACACATCTCCTTGGGCAATGGAAACAAAATAAAAAATGAACAAGTGGGACTACATCAAACTGAAAAGCTTCTACACAGCAAAGGAGACAATCAGCAGAACAAAAAGGCAACAATGGGAGAATATATTCTTAAACAATTTGTTTAATAAGGGGTTGACATCCAGAATATATAAAGAACTCATACACCTCAACATCAAAAAACCACCTGCTTAAAAAATGGGGGAGGACCTAAACAGACTTTTTTTCCTAAGAAGAAATACAGGTAGCTAACAGGCACATGAAAAGATGCTCCACATCAGTAATCATCAAGGAAATGCACTTCTAAACCACAATACAATATCACTTCACACCAATTAGAATGGCCACTATCCAACAGACAAGAAATAACCAAGTGTTGATGAGGATGTGGAGAAATGGGAACCCTCCTACACTGTTAGTGGGAATGTAAATTGGTACAACTGCTGTGGAAAGCAGTATGGAGGTTCCTGAAAAACCTAAAAATAGAAGTACCATTTGACCCAGTAATTCCACTTCCAGGAACTTATCCAAAGAAAACAAAATTCTTCATTCAAAACGTATATGTACCCCTATGTTTTTCACTGCATTATTTACAATAGCCAAGATATGGAAGCAACCTAAGTGTCCATCAATAGATGAATGGATAAAGATGTGGTACATATATTATTCCACCATTAAAAAAAAGAATTCCTGATATTTGCAACAACATGGATGGATCTAGAGGGTATTATGCTCAGCGAAATAAGCCAGGCAGAGAAAGACAAATGCCATACAATTTCCCTTTTTCGTGGAATATTAAAACAAAGCAAAACAGAAGGAACAAAATAGCAGTAGACTCATGGAATCTAGTCATATTGTATGAAAATTGCATATACATCTATCACCATCCTCTATCCCAAGTTACAGTGGGTGATGTTATAGGAAAATTACTCTTTATTACTCTTT
The DNA here is from genome assembly GCF_040802235.1 of Manis javanica. Taxonomy (NCBI): domain Eukaryota; kingdom Metazoa; phylum Chordata; class Mammalia; order Pholidota; family Manidae; genus Manis; species Manis javanica. The sequence goes on from NC_133158.1 coordinate 156,473,921, forward strand.
ATTTTGAGAAACCCATGAGATAAATTGTTAAAAGTGCTAAGTGACCCAAAATTTCTTACACATAGATAAGTAGCAAGAAGCAACTGGGTGGGAGGTGGGGGGGCAGGAAACAAGCTCTCCTAGAGAAGGAAATATTGAAAGAAGAACAGAAAATTACTTTAACTTCTTAAAAATCAATAAAAATTATGCTGCCCATGTTAAGCTAAACGTGCTCCAAATACCTAAATGTCATACCTAAACATAAACACAGTATGTGTTCTATTCCTCACACCTTTACTTCTATATCCCACAGGGTGAAACTGTGAAACATTGCAAAAATAACAGTCTCTTGTAACTTATATGAACTAGTAATGGTGATGATAAAGTCATGGAATATGGTTTATCTACTGATTTTTATCACAGTTTAACAGTACAGCTTAATTTTAGCTTCAAAGAACATTGTTTTTAATTTCAGTTTTTTTCTGCTTATACTTCACAATAGATAATTACAAGTATAATCATTATTGGTCATTGGCCATTAATTTGTTTCAGCATATGTACCTCAGTGGGCAGTAATTAACACACAGCCTTCAATAAGATATCATTAACAAAATGAGAAGACCAGAGAAAATATGTTAATTACTATAAGTGCTCCATCAGTTCCTCCCTGGAATAAACAAGTCTAACAATTAAGATCACACTTACTTTTTGCCAGACTATATTATGCAGTGCAAAAAAAGAGGAGAAAGGGAAATGCTACATAATTTGAAGAAAATATATTTGGGGGAATTAATATTATTTGCCCTTTAAATTCAAATCAGCATATCTAGTGACCCAGATAGAAAGCAGCTCTTGCACCAAGCAGCAGTTTCATAAAAACTCATTGTTAATAATGAAGGAAAAAATTAATTTACTGTACTCTGTTACATTTACAATTAAGAAATATCTCAAAATTATGGAAATGTTTTAATATTTTTAAACTGTTACAAAGCCAGTTAAATTGATTTCTTATTAGCCCATGTACAAATAGACTGGGGAATATTTTAAATGCTCCATTTAAGAACTTGGAATATACCAAACTCAGAACATAATTGGTTTGGTGACCAGTGCACAGTTCCATGTGTTTCTCAGCACAGTATTAACAGTATGATGCTAACCTGAAAGCATAGTCAAAATATTTGTCGATTCATTTCTTTCTGGCATTTAATCTTCATTCCTCCGTGTCATCACTCAGGACTTTCTAAGCATGTTAGTTTTTCCTATGCATTTGTTTTCTGTGTCTTTATATATATATATATAACCGGGTTTGCCATGCAGCTCAGATCCAAGCCCCACAGCTGTTCCTGCCTTTCTTTTCTTGTCCAGAGCTGGTCACATCTCATTTCACCCTCATTCTTCTGCAGTTTAAGGCCTTTCCAATATTCCTACCAAACACTCCAGCTGTACCTTTTACAACTCAGCTGTTGGGAGCTTGTACAGAGACCCTTTCTCTTCTGACCTTGGCCAATTCTGACCCTGAGTCACAGATTCTCCAGTCCTATTTTGATGTTCTCTTTGATCAATTCAGGTCCTTCGAACCCCCCTTCAATTAAGCCATTTCAAGCCTATTTGGTCTTTATTGTGATCACCTATAAAATTAAAAGATTGATTACAAACAAATTTCTCACACATATCATAATCATTAATATGTATGTAGTATAAATTTTTCCTCAGTTTAGGATGTATACACTTTAGTAAGATTTGCAAATAGTATTGTCTCGCATAGAAACATCAATAATAATAGAAGTCAAAGATACCAAACTAAATTGACCACTATGGTTCACTATAGACTGTCTTCCAGTACTTTTTATAGTACTTGGACACTTGAATGGATAGATGTGTTCCTCTTTGGCCACAAGAGTCTTTAGCAATGGTGATAACTCACTTAGAAGCTTCCAAAACTACAGTTTCAAAACACAAATTGTATCAATGTAAACAAAGCAATCTCTGATCTCTGTCAGGAAGGCTTGTTTGGCAGTCTATATTCAATCTCTTATGTTCCCAGGGAACCCAGGACTTCTCTACAGTTACCTGCAGAGACCAGCTCCACAAACCAGCTGAATCTGAGAGGAGTGGATGAGGAGTTTAAGGAAAACACAGAGAAGGATACAAGAAAGACATGGAAGCCAAAGCTGAGATCTTCACTGCCCACTGATGGCAGACAGGTGACACAGCTTATTTTCTGAGCACCACTTATGTACAAAAGCTCATAATGATGTAACTTCCAGACTGATCTCATATCCGTTTTAGTCACTTCTGTTTCCGGTGATCTCACTTCTGGTGATCTCACTTCCTGGTTGATATCACTTCCTGGTGATATCACTTTCTGGTGCCAGGATCTGGTAATGTCACTTTCGGGGTAACATTACATCCAGGGTGATACCACATCCGGCCCTCCACACTTACCATTGTGAACTGTGGTTCTGTTTGTCTACCAGCAGAATATGAAGTCTTAAGGAAACTGTAATAGATATCTCATACATAATGTACGCTTGATGAATGAATTGAGTCAGTAGCCTCAGGTTAAATGTAGGTTTAAAAAAAGGTTTCTGAAGTTACCAAGTAGTTGTGAGACAAGTTTAGACATTGAGAATTTTGTTTTAGATACTTTAAAATGAATGTGAATTCATTTTTCATGTGATTTGTCTTTGTTGTTTATAATTATTATCTCAACTTGGGAGCAAATATGCCTTAGTTTTGAAAATTACTCTAACATTCTTTGAACTTTGACAAGGCCACTCTGAATATTTAGAGACTAGTATTTGTATCTATCTGAAAAGTTTAGATTTCTACACAACATGCATCAATTTATCTGTTCATACAAGTGCTTATATATAATGGTGCATACTACATACTTATAACATGTATTTAATAAAAAAGGCTATATTTCCATTTTATAGAAATGACAGTTCTATAAACAACGCATTTCAGAAAGAAATAAAAGTCTTACTTTCACTAAAAATTTATGTATCTTACAATAGAGAAACGAGAATCTAATGAATTTTGTAATAAAGTATTTCCCTTTAATATACACAAACTTGGCAACAAATTTAAATCTGGGAAATCCATAACTTTAAATTAAAGGTTAAAACCAAGTATAATTTTAAATAAGAGTAGGAAAGGTAGTAGTTATCACTGAAATAAAATCAATCTATATGGTTTTAGAGTGCATTCAAACATTATATTTTGAATGAGCATGTCATAATCATTAGCGACTTGGAATATGGTCATCAGAATAATGAGAAAAGGTTAGAAAGCTCACCAGATACCTCACATTTCACACCTCTTTAATGTTCAAAATTAAATTTAAGATTTAAGGCTGTCTTTGGTTATGACTGGCCATGGGAGTTCATAGCTTACCAGGACAACAGGTATTTAATTATATATCCTGCTTTGTTTTGTTTTCAAGAAATGTTTGGAGCCCAAGCCTGGACATGATTCTGAGGTCTTCTCTAGGCATCCCCCCCTTTGTGTTGCCTTTACCTAATTTTGCAACTCATGGTTACCTCTACCTGGAAATCATTTTGAACTCATCATAATAATTTTTAAAAATAAAAAATTAAGGGAAAGGCAGGAAATTGAAATTCCCTTTTCATGTTACATATGTATATGAGAGTAATGTTTCCTAATAAAAAAAAACTTAATTACCTTTCTTGAATTCCCTATAGCAAAGCCAGTCACTTAGTAGATGCTCAACAAGTACTTGGTGATTGATTCTTTAATTTGAATTAAAATAAAAAGGATACTGGAAGTGCAGTTTTCAGCCACCCCCTACAGGTTCCATTACCCAAGAGAAAATATCACCAACTGATATACTCATTGCTGGTGGGAATATAAATTTTCTGGAGGAAACTTGGCAGAATGTCATTTTTTTTTAAAGTATATTCTCTTTGACTCAGAAATTCTGCTTCTGGGAATTTTCTTTTTTTAATAAAGACACATTTTATTTCACATAACAAGAAGTTCAGTCTACTTCTGGAAATTTTAAAAGAAAGCAACCAGGCTAATATACAAAGGTACAAGAATATTATCAGACTGTTGCATACCCTCGTGAGGACTGGTTAATAACCAAAATGTTTAATAAGAAATTGACTTAAAAGTAAAAAAATTTAAAAAGTGTAATGCAATCAATGATTGTATAAATAACAAGAAAAGAAGTTTGAAATATATTGCGGAGTAAATAGACAATATCACACTGCAGACTGTATAGAACATCAGCCTGTTTACATATAGATTGGCTCTAGCAAAGAAGACAATGTGCACATCAAACCTGCCTCTCTGCCAGCATTTCCCAGTGTAAGCAGATGAGGTTCACCATATTATGGTCTGAAACTTATAAACATCTCACTTGCCATCTCTCTCTCTTCCCCCTGGCATCTCCAGCAGCAGGCATTAATGACAGCACTGCCCTGAATGCCTGCACAGAACAGAGCACCACTGCAGGCCCCCTTCTCCCACTGCTGGTAATCCCCTTCCAAGTAAGAAATAAACTGCTGTGTTAAGCCACAATTATTTTAAAGGGTATCTATTTCAGCAGTTATGATGGCCTAATATTATTCATAGTAAATATATATATATATATATGTATACATGCATATGTATATATTAACAGTAATAGCAATCGGTTTTTTTGTAGTTTATATTTTTCTTTCCTAAACACCTATTTTGTAATAAAAATGTTTTAAGAAAAGAAAGTCTTCGGTAGTAATGAACCACACAGATGAGAATTTTGATCCCCAACAGTATGATTTCCAAATACAGAAAAATTAACATATTACATTATTACATTATTACTGTCTTTCATTAACATATTACACTTACGTAATAAAAAGGAAATACAGAATTTCATTGCTTCCTAAATTATGTGATGTTCTGGTGTGATTATATTCTTCAGAAAATAATTTATAATTAATTGTTTTATAGGAGCACTTTTGCCTTGGTTAATGTCCTTCACAAAAGCTATAAATTATCCTTTTAACTATTGCTAATATGGAGCAAGAGCTCTACCATGAGTCCATTTCCACCCCTCAAATCCTGAACAAATTAAATACCATTCTGCACCGTCTCTCTGACATCTCCACACTTGACTGGATCATCTTGACTAAACATGTCAGACCTGACAAACTTAGCTTTTAGAATGACTTTAACTCAGTTTTTAAGTCCTCTGACATACCAGTCAAAACTGTGTTAATGTGATTTACAATTAAATTAAACATAAAAACATCATTAAAATAATGATAAAAGGAGAAGGCCTCCGGCTACAAATGCAGAGAAGAGAAGGCCTTGCTGAGCCCGGGAGCTCAGCAAGCCATGCTCAGCCAGCACTGCTTGGACTGGGTCTTCTGACAGAACATCTCAGCAAGAGCTGAACAACACCCATTTGAGCATTTCAGAGCATTTAGTCTGCATAAAAGCATGCTAAAAACTGTCCTGATTTATTTTTTTAAAAAAACAGCACTTTTGTCTGATTCTTATTTTGCATAAGGATTTTACACTTTACTCATCCTTACTCTATAACCACTTTACAAGTGGGTAAACTGAGGCTTAGTTCAGGTTGATTCACAAGTTTATAGGACACAAAGATGTAACCCTTCTACCTGAACAACCATAATCCATCTCAGGCAGCCTTTTTCACTGTTTTCTTTGACTTTCTTCCACCAAATTTCTTCCCAATGAAATAAATAACACAAATCTGAATTCTTACCCACTTTGATGCCTCTTGAGAACTTCTGGTTTGCACCTTCACCCATCCTGCTTCCCACATCCATGCCAGTTCAGCCTGCAGATTTGACTTAAATTTTCTGTTTCTCTTTGAAGGTTTTTCTACGTTTACTAGGCTGAACTCTCATCACTCAAAATCATTTATCCCTATAGGAGCGTCTGCAAGCTGTTATATTACCTTTGACCAGACTATGAAACCTCAGAGACAAATGTGCTATATCCAGCCTGGCTTCCCCAAATCCTACCATAGTGCTTGGCTCATTATAAGTTCTCAAAAATAAATGTATGAATGAATGACAGAAGATATGCTATTTTTAAAGATACATTAAATGAAATGAAATTCAGAATTTCTAAATGACTCATCAAAGTATATATCCCAACTTTTCTGCTGCTGTTAGAATAGTCATTTCAATGTCTCCCTGTCTATGAAGAACACCTTTCTTACCCTGGTTTCATAGCCAGCAATTAAAGGTTTTTAATTAAAACCTGTGATTATTGCAAAGCTGGGAACAAAACATTTTCCTTTATAAAAATGATACAGGTCAATTTTTCCTAAGGGTATAGGTACAACTTAATGAAGATACTTTAGTTCAGACTGGTTTAGAAGAAAGACAAAATACAATAGAAAAATACAACTACCATGCAATGGAGAAATACGGTGAGCATGAAATGTACACTCAGAGATATGCTGAATCCAAGTGAGAACATCAAGGTAGGCTTCCTAGAGGAGGCAACCTTTGATTGGGGGCTTACTAATGAACTTGTATTAGGTAGGCAAGGAGCTGAAGTTTCAAGAACAGAAGAGATGATATGCAAAGCCCAGAGATGGGAAAAAAATTAGTATTGTGGAGAATAACAGGATCTTCACTGCTAATGGAACATAAAAATATGACAGCTAAAAGACTTAAAAGAGAAGACAGGTAAGGGAGGAAAAGAGGTAACATGTTAATTTACTTTTTGACTTGAAAGAATTATTAAGTACACATAAATCTATTTCTAAGCAAGCATTTACCATTAAAAAAGTGTAGATTAGTTCCTAATCTACCAGGACTTGATTACTTCATGCCTACTATTAAAATGTTTCTTAAATAATCTTTGAAGGGAATAACAATCCCATCATTTAGATCTTTTCTTAAATTTTTGATTTTCTTTCTAGGAATAAATACTTCTTAGATCTTTTCTAAAGGTAACTTTAAATCTAAAGAATTTCTTCCTTAGTACTGTTGGTCCTGTCAGTTTTCTCTCACTGGCTTACTTTCTTTCTCTCTCACTATTGCTGTTCCTCTTTTTTTGTTTTTTCTTTATCAACCATTTTGCCTTTGATGCCATTTTCACAAGGAGGCTTAGTAACCATATTTGTTTCTCCTGAAATGGTTTCCTAAGCCAACAATATGGAACATTGGGTCAGAATACAGCTCTCTACTGACCATCTTTATGCATCAGCCCAGATCTTTCTCAGTTGCCATGTTGACACTCATAAAACACATCTGGGACCTCAGGCTGCTCTGAATCTTGAAAGAGTGGGCATAAACCAAATTTTGGAATCCTCTGTTGATAATAATCCGTTCAATATAGCACCTGGAGTGTTTTTTTTTTTTATTAGAGAGAGTAAGTGCTGTGCTAAGTGGCAGTGATGCAATTTGATGGAACTGCCCCTGGAATGTAATAAAGAGCTGGGGATATGCTCCTTGGAGTGTGTTCCTGAATTAAAAGCCAGTGTTTTAAGAGTTCACTGGAGAACCCAGACAGGAGAGATGCTTACTCCATGGCTGTTGGCGTCATTGAGCATATCATTAGTCTGTTCTAGTTAGCTATTTACTTCCAGGTGCAACTCAAAATGTAGTGCAAAAAAAAAGCTAAACTGTATGTTATATTTGGTCCCAACTAACTTAGAAAACACATTCAAGCCTATGTACCCTTCCAGTAGTGAAAACTAAGTTTACTGCTAATGGGTACAAAATATAAGACCCATGCAACTGGAAGCTTGTGTGCCTTCGTAATTCCCTTTTCTCTTTAGTTTACCTTTTGGAGGTCTACTACCAAAATCCTATCTTTTCTATTTGAAAATACATAGTATTATTGGAAGGAAGATCTGAAGTATTCATTTCAATTACTATTAAAATTAAGTACATGAATATAGATTCTTCTTATATTTTTACGTGAAATTAGTAGCTTTTCTACTTACTTTTCAGAGAGGAAATCCAAAAGTATTTTAGCCTAAATAGGGAAAATTGATGATAATACCAATTCCTTGGTTCAGATGATAAAATTCAATCATGCTTTACCTGTAAACAAGAATATTCCAACAGTCACTTTTTAAATAGTCCCTTTAGTAATTTAAGGCTGAAACTTCAATTTTTAAAAACACATTGATTTTTTTATTTCTTCCACCTTTGTACAAGAGCGTATTTTGCAAAAATAATTATAAATAACTTGGTTACTCTGGGTATCTCTGAATAACTTAAATGACTATTTTCTAAAAAGAAAGTATATTAAGTCACTCATCACATAAAATGGAATTGTATGCTCCAGAAGTATTAATATTTCTATTATCATTTTTGAATCTTTATTATTCAAAAATTGACTAATATTTTCCCTATCATAATCAGGATCTTATTTTGAAAGTTTCTCAGGTATATGCACTACTGCTGACCTTTCTTCATAGAAAAGCATCAAAATAACTGTGAAATAATCTTTTAAATAACAGTGAGAACATCAACTATTGTTATAAACTGTAATATATTTGTGATAAAAAGAACACTAAAGAGCATAAATTTGCAAACATAAAAATGATTAATGTTTTCTTAAGGGTTAAAACATCAATTCATAATTTTTTTAATAATTAAATTGTTTAGATAACTGCATTACCTAGACAACATAGTTCAATTTCTCCTGATATGCTCTGACATGGCACAACTCCTAAAACCTAATCCAAGTCAAATCCCATTTTAATTGATTAAAACAAATGAATATTTTCAGAGATTAAAGAAAGTACAGGAAATCTACATTATAGCTTCTATCCTTATTTCCCCTTAATGATGATAAATGTTTATGATATGGCAAAGTGATATATTTGTGTGTACTATTTGGGAGCTTCCATGATTTGTAGAAAAGTTTTGTTTTTAATTAAAGTGTATTATACCACATCAGAATTTTTCTTCTTTATTATGCCAAGGAAGCATATGGAAATTTGAACTCTGAGATGTTACTGATTTATTCTGATGCCAGAGCATTTTGCTCCTATGTAAACATTTCCTGTGACAAGAATATGAATTGCTTTGTGCCTAGAAAAGCCCATTATTATGGGAAGCATATGGTTTTGACTCCTGAACCATAAGGAATATAAGAAAATACACTTGTCCAAACAAGTGATTGTAAAATTTGGTACACCCCTAAGCTAAAGACAGAGATAATTGCTGTATCTGTCTTTTTGAAGTATCCAGCTCAATTATAACCTCTTCCTTGTTTTGCATTTTCAGCAACTGGGTTGAAGACTCCCTACAAGGTTCATAGATACAGACCAATGACAAAAAATTAAGGAAGGCCTGCCAACAAATTAAAACCCAGGACCAGAAGGCTTCCCAGGTGAATTCTACCAAACATTTAAGTGAGAATTAATGTTAATCCTTCTCAAACTCTTCCAAAATTTTGAAGAGAAGGGAAAGATTTCAAACTCATTTTGCAAGGCCATCATTATTCTCATACCAGAGATAGATAAGGACACACACACACACACACACACACACACACACACACAAAGAAAATTATATGACAATATCCCTGATTAATATAAATGTAAATATTCTCAAAAATATACTGTCAAACCTAATTCAACAGTACATTAAAAGGATTATCTACTATGATCAAGTAGGATTTATCCCTGAGATGCAAAAATGGTTCAACATATGCAAATCAATAAATGTAATACACATTAATAGAATGAAGGATGAAAAAATCATATGATCATCTCAATCAACATAGAAAATTCACTTGACAAAATTCAACATTCTTTCATGATAAAAACTTAACAAATTATGTATAGAAGAACTGTACTTCAACATAATAAAGGCCACATATGATCAGCCCACAGCTAACACCATACTCAATGATGAAAAGCTGCAAACATATTCTTTACATCAGGAACAAAACAAGGACGGCCATTTTTGATCCTTTTATTCAACATTGTACTGGAAGTACTAGCCATAACAATTAGACAAGAAAAAGAAATAAAGGTGTTCAAATAGGAAAGGAAGAACTAAAATTGTCTCTATTTGCCAGTAACATGTCTTACCTATAAGAAACCCTAAATACTCCTCCAGAACTAATAAACAAATTCAGTTAAGTTGTGGGACACAAAATCAGCATACAAAAAAATTAGTTACTTTTCTATATACTAAAAATGAACTATCCAAAAAGGAAATTAAGATAACAATCCCATTTATAATAGCATCAAAAAATAAAATATTTAGAAATAAATTTAACCAAGGAGCTGAACAGTCTATACACTGAAAACTATAAGGAATTGATGAAAAAAATTGAAGACAACAGAAATAAACAGAAATATGTCCAATGTTCATGAACTAGAAGAAATAATATTGTAAAAATATTACAAATGACACACAAGGGGAAGTGATATGTCACTTCTAGTTGGAGCTACTTAAAATCCAATGACCATTCTCCATGATTACAATGGTAAACCTTGAAGCCTCCTACTGAGCTGGAGGCATCATTAAATGATGGAGATTGTCAGTCTAGGTCCCTAAGTGATTATAGTGCAATCCTTATAAAAATTCCAATGGTATTTTCACAAAAATAAAAAAACAATCCTAAAATTCATATGGAACTACGAAAGACCTTGAAAAAAGCAAACCTAAAGAAGAAGAGCAAAGCTGGAAGCATCATACCTTCTGATTTCAAAGTATATTACAAAGCTATAGTAATTGAAACAGTATGGTACTGGCATAAAAACATACACAGAGATCAATGGAACAGAATCAAGAGTCCAGAAATAAACCCACATGTATTGTCAACTAATCTAAAATAAGTATGTCAATAATACACAATGAGGGAAAGACAGTCTCTTCAATAAACAGTTTTGGGAAAACTGAATATCCACATGCAAAAGAATGAAATTGTACCTTTCCTTATACCATATACAAAAATCAACTCAAAATGAATAAACACTTAAGTGAAACCATAAAACCCCTAGAAGAAAACACAAGGGAAAACCTCCTTTACAATGGTCTTGGAAATGAGGTTTTTAGATATGACACTAAAAGCACAGACAACAACAGAAAAAAATACAGGTAAGATTTAATTATTTAAACATAGCTTTTAATTTATCTTGAATATCCGCACACATAGATGCCATAGTCAAACTGAGTAAGTACAATAGATCTTATTAATACTACTACCCTTCCTGGTCTTGCAGGAGGAATAAGCTTCCCTACTTCTTGAAGTTTACCTTAACCATGTGGATTGATTCAGCAAATGAAACATGAGCAGAAATGATAAGTCACTTCTAGATGGAGTTACTTAAAAGCCAGTGACCATACTCCATGATTACAATGGCAAATGTTGAAGCCTTGTATTGAAGTCGAACAATCTCCACCCCCTCCTCCATCCACTAACAGCAACCTGCATTGGTATGTAGAAATACAAATTTTTGTTGTTTTCGTCTGGAGATTTAGAGTTTGTTTATTACTATATCATAACCTAATTTGTCTTAACACAGTAGATCATTCCTATGTTGTATCACTATGGCAAAATTTTCCAAAGACATATCCTAGTCAAATATATATAATTAGAAAATTTTATATGTTAGTCTAAAACTGTATATTAGTTATTAGCTATGACTAAGACATTTCAAAGATATCAGGTATCCTAAAGAGCACAAGGCAGTTAAAGGTCTTCTCAAACTTACAAAGTAATATGTTCAAGGATCACAATCTTGGTTTCCTTCCTACCAATAAAACCAAGTGAAACAAACTCAACAGTTACCAAAGGGAAAGGGACTGGGGAGGATGGGTGGGAAGGGAAGGATAAGGGGAATAAGGAGCATTATGATTAGCACACATAATGTGGGGGGGTCACGGGGAAGGCAGCATAGCACAGAGTAGACAAGTAGTGACTCTATAACATCATACTACACTGATGGACAGTGACTGTAATGGGGTATGTGGTGGGGACCTGATAATGGGAGGAATCTAGTAACCACAATGTTGCTCATGTAACTGTATATTAATGATAACAAAATATAAATAAATAAATAAATAAAACCAAGTGAGACAAGACCTGGCATCTAATGAATTAACTGTGTAGGCAATTAACATGGTCAGTTTAAAATAAAAGCTTACAAGTCCATAGATGCTAGTAGGTCCTTGTCTTCCCTTTGTTACTAACACATAGCTATGAACTGAGTTATTTAGCAATAAAAATAAGAAATAAGCTATGGTTAAAAGAAATTGAAACAATTAGGTTTAGAGAAGCAAAGACTCGTTAAGACAGTGATCAAGCATTTTTCATATCAGTAAAGTACTAAGATTTAGAAACTGGCTTATAATTAAAATTTTTTAATTTTGACCCCTTTTTAGTGTTGCATAGTAGTTCTCTTGGCGCATTGTAATCACAATTAAGTTATGGTTTGCAAAGAATTCACTTTGCCTATCAATGAGGCCCTATTCAAGATTATCCCTAAAATAATGTCACCCTTACTTCCATTCCCATTTGCTTTCTTGAATGCAGAAGAGTAGGGTGGGTTGGTACGCCAAAAATGCTACACAATCCACAGGCTGCAATATCAAGGCAATTGCCTGTGCACAGTATGTTAATGGAACACAAGGTTAATTACACATTAGAATAGATTGCTGAGATATTCTTCTACAGATTCAAGAATAAAAGCTTTAAGTTACTATACTATCTTGGATAGCTTCATGTTTAAAAATGCCACTAGGACAATATAAAACATTCTGGATATTTTTAATTTTCTTTAAGTTTTTTTAATCTTTTTATGAAATTAACTATATACTGTACAATATTTTGTTGTTTTCTAGTTTTTAAGCTGGAAAAGTCAGATGTCATGTTTCCATTTATATTAATGAATATAATATCCTGCAGTGCCTGGCACACAGTCTGTGCTCAAAAAACATTAGATAAGTTTAACTGGCTTCTTCATCTCCAACATGGTCATTGTCCCTGATATCTTTACCTAGATTTTAGATTCTCTTCTATCAAGACACACTGTACAGTAGCATATAATGTCTTTTGAAGAGAGCATAAGAAGATAAAAGTAGAAGAATTACTGTTGCTTATTGACAGGAATTAAGAGGGTTGAAATAAATAACATGCAAAATATACTTAGTAAATTAGAAAACCAGAACCAAGGAGAGGAGAAAAAAATAAATATTTCAGCCAAAAAAATCATATGATTCATATGACAAAAATATCCAATTTAACTCTGAACTTTGTATCAGCCAGTGCAAAAAAGAAACTTATAAAGATATATAATTCTTTATAATGGAAAGGAGAAAGCATATCAGTTCCTCACAGAAGAAAATTCTAATACTTAGGGCTCTAGATTCTAAAAGAAATTCTCCTGTGATATCTAACCTGAGACCTCTGAGAAAGAAATAGACTGAATGTTGCTGCTTTTTGTGATCTCTTTCAATAAAAGCTAGTGGCAGGAAGAATAAATTCTAAGGTCTAAGTTAATGTAAATGGATCCTAACCATTTTGTCTTCAAAGTGGGACCAGTGATAAAACATGAGTGTACATAGAAATTGATCAAGGGCAGGCCCTTGAATTAATGTCTCTCAATGTCTGAGTCATTTCTCACACTCAGACTTTAGATGAAGGGTAACACATGGGAAAGATCTAGGCTTTGAAATCAAGGAGATCCAGATTTGACAATCTATCTCATCTTGGACAACTTATTTCACTTCCCTGAACCTCAGTTTCATTAATGGAAATACAAGGGGAAGGAATATAGGCAGAACATAAAAATCTGACACATGTCTTGGAAAAGTCATTACTTGATGCAGAAAATAAGGAGGGGCCTTGGATTCTAGATAAGCAGGTAAAACTGTTACAATTTTTATGATGCCTGAAAAGCCTATCCAAGACACGCATTCTGCGGAAGGTCTACCTACCAACTCATAGGAGAGAGGCAAAGCAAGGCCCCTCAGGGAACAACTGGGGTTCACCCTCAGTAATTAAACAAGTATTATACTGAGATCCCAGATTTTCACATCATAGAATTGTCTAATACCAACCTGGAAACTGTACAAAGCAGATTCTTCCTGTTGCACATATCAGCCACAGAAAAACCATAGTAAAAACTTCCAAAGTTTGGATGATTCTGAGCCTCTTGGTTTTCCATAAGCATGCCAAAGTTAGTTAGCTGCAAATTTATGTCCAGATCATTGAACACATGGACTAGATACATAAAGACATTTATTTTTCACTATCCTAATTTCAGAAGCACGTCTTTATCAGATAATGAGTTTCTCATTTCCTGGACAACATTGAGTCAATCATCCTGGAAATAAATTCTAGAGCCATTTGCTTCTTGCAGCTATCAAACCAGGTCATCAGGCTATGGAAAGATATTTCTCCACTGTGAATGAGTTGTAAAGTTAGTTCATATAAAAATGCCAAAATAGTAGTGTAAATATTAAATAGAAGTAAAAAAAAATGTTACCCCTGTTTTCCACCAGTTTTATTATCTGATCTTTAAGTCATGGAATTATGTCTCTGCCATACATGGGAAGTGTGAATCACAATAAATCAAGGGATGTCACTGATTTCACACAAAACCATTTTCATAAAATAATGTTTCTTATAATCAACTCTAAGTTCTATCATTTCTCTATTGATACAGAAGTTTCTCCTAGAAGACCTTGCAACTGTTCTTCTTCTATTTAAGTCCAACTAAGTTCAGTAAGTTTGATCACACTTTGTTTCAGAATAAACCCAACATCACACAGAAAGGAAGCAAGGAACAAACGAGGTCACATTTTTTTACATGGTAATATTATTTTTGTATTTATTTCTTTATACTTGTTTTCCTCTTTGGCACTTTATGCTCATTTTGTCTGAAATTAATCTCACTTCTAACCCTCTCCCTGTCTACCATCACCACCACCCCCCAAAAAAATAAAGTGGAGTAAATGGTCCAAATATCCCAAGGAAAATCTTTCCACTTTAATCCATATAGAGGAAAAAATTATATATCATCTACTGGTGGCTCAGCAACCTGTGAACTATGTGTTGGTAAGTTTAGTCCTGTTGCTAGTAGCAGAGAAAATCATGCTTTGTATTTTTGTAATACCTTTCTTCTGGGGAGCTTGCTGGATATTGGTGTCTTATATCACTAATCTTCATAACATCCCCATATTTATGAGAATCAATTGAAGTAAGAACTATATTTTAACCTGAAAGATCATGTAGTTGGCAACATTGATAAAGAAAGATGCTAAACACAGCTGATCTGGTTAAGGGTGTATGGAAATATCTGCGGCCACACTCTCATTCCCCGTCACACTATATGCACCATTTTCCATAAACGAATCTTTCTTTCAATCTGGAGAGAGAGCCATGACTGAAAGCTGAAAAGAAGAAAGATTCAGTGACTAAGCAGCAGAGTGGAACCTCAGGGCCTCTGCATTTTCTATTTAATTCTGTTCCTAATTTGTGACGTGACCCCAAGAAACCTTTTGCCCTCTTTAAGCCTCAATTGTTTTACTGACAAAATAGCATCGTGAAAGCATGTTGCTCTGCATCCTGGCTCTAGCTTCCAACACTGTCTTTTGTTGTATTCTTTAATTAATTTGTTCATCTATTCAACAAATACATATTGAGCATCTTCCATGTTTAAGGCACTGGGGCAGTCACTTTGGGACTGTAAAGGAAATTAAGACTTTATCTGGAGCTTAAAAAATGGACACAGGAGCAGTTATGTGTAAAAATAACCACCTAATAAACCACTATATATTAAGTGTCATTGAATGATGCAAACGATATACTAAACAATCCAGAAGATTTGCTTCTGGCAAGCTGTGTCAGCAGGAAAAGCGATGAACAAGGAGTAAAGCCTGATCAGTAGGTCCAGTTCTGCCACCTAGCTCTCTGTAAAACACACGAAATAACAGTAGGACTCAGAGATATTTGTGATAATAAAATAAAATGTAGGAGAAAGCATCTTGTACATGTGAATTTCAGTTTTTTTATTGCAACTGAAGAGATAAAATAATGCTTCAGATAAGTGACATTAAGAGAGATCTTTAAATGATGACAAATATTTCAATAGGTGGATAATTATCTGAACAGAAAGAAAGATCATCTAAGGCACAGAGCAAGAAAAATATTAAGAGGCAACTAAGAAATCAGAGGATTAAAACTTATAATGAGGGGGATAAACACCTTCAGAAGGTATAGAATGGTGGAAGATGTAAAGGAATGAAAGATATAGTATCATGGAAATTATGATGAGGGGATTTATTAGCTTAAGTTATTCAGATGTTCAAAATGTTGGCATGATCTAAGGGAGGATAATGGTTGATCCATGACTGAGATAAACTGAAGGTTTAATTCAGCAAAATTGGAGTGATTCAGGAAATTTGAATCCATTGTTATATGAGTCAAGCACAGAGATAGAAATGAGAATGCAGAGTAGAGAAAAAACTTCTGAACACTGTACAGAAGTCATCAAAGTAGTGAGAGATGGGGATGAAAACTAATAAAAGATAGAAATAAGGCAGATGACAGACTGAGAAAAGTCAGCTTGCAGTGAATAGAAAAAATAATAAGGTTAAAGATATACAGAATTCCAAAGTTTGCTTATAGTGATGCTTTGTTTAGGAATCCCCTAAAATAACATTCTTCAGCAAACACCTTCAATCTACCCATTAATCTAGAAGCATTAAAGGTCAACATCCACGCCATGACCAAAGCTCAGATTCGGGACAGCACAGCTGGCAGTCTCTCCTTCTCCATGACCAATGACCTCCCTGTCAGGACACCTTCCCGATAGTCCTTTTCTCCTCTCCTCCCACAACACACACTCACATGTCCACTTTGAATCAATTAAAAATAGCTCAAATTCAGGAACAGTGTAGGGTTTCTAGACCTCAAGGTCAAAACTATGTGTTACTTACTTTAAACACTATCTGCCTTGGCACCTGGGACATGCACATAATTTTAAAGTTAGTGTTCAATTATTTCATCCATGTTGCATGAACATATAATAGCAATTGGAAAATATCATAATTTATAATTCTGTGTAGATTCAGAGTTGTAAGATTACATCATTTCCACTATAAAAGATTTAAAAATCATTGACTACCAGAAGAGATGAGCATAAATTCTACTCTTGAGTCAAAATTGATGAAAATGTAATCCATGGCATCTTATAATGAATAAAGCATAAATGTGTGTTTTTCTTAAATACACATGATTAACTAATGAGCTAAGAACAAGAGATTCTTTTACTTTATTCTCTACTTTGTTTTTCACCTTTTGACCTAGTTTGTCTTTCTTCTTTTGATAACTGGGTTGCCTTTGATCAACAAGAGTGAATGTTCAATGATCAGAATACAAGTCGTACTTCAAAGATCAGAACAATTTCTTGATGGCAAGTCTTATGAGTGATTCAGTATTAACTTGTCCATTTAGCTGGAGTAGATGGCTATACATATTTCTCATAAATATTTATCCCCATTTTAAAAAAAAGGAAAATTACCTAAAAATATATCATCAGTCTATGAGTAGACCTCCTATAAACTATCAAAATATAAATACAATGTGATGTTCATGTGTTTAATATATGTCATTTGAGCAGCCTTCATATTTCAGTTCTTTATGATTTAATGATCTAAATAATCTAATTTCTAAACTAAGTCAATGTCTTATTTGCAAAAGTACTCCCACATATAGTGATATCTTTATTAATGTAACTTATTTTCTCAAATTTTCACCTTTTTATTGAACACTAAACTTTTATGATTTTTCTCATTATTTTTATTAATTTCTCATGCTATATTTTCTTATAGTTGGCTCTGTATCAATCACTAAATAAAAAGAGAAGTTATTACACTGATGACTATTTAAGAATATATATTTAGGGATAAAATATCTCCCTTAAAACAATTCCAAAGAAACAAAAGCAACAGCTCCTCCATAATAAACATATAATTTAATCTCTTCATGTCGATTCACAGTTAAAAAATTGCTTTCACGTATTTTATTTCATTTTATCCTCACAACATCCCAGTATATTAGGTTTGCAATATTTTATTATCTCTCTTCTCAGATGAGGAAACTGAGACTCAGTTAAATAAATTAGTTGCCCAAGGTTATACAGATAATAAGTAAAACAGACAAGAATTCATTCTTTAAAGATCACCGTAGTACATGCCTGGTTGATCCATAATAATTTGTCACTTCAAAATAGCATTTACTTTCAATGCAATAAAGTGTGAGAAAGAAATGAGAGGTATAAGATTGGAAAGGATGGAATAAATGCCATTTGCAGACAAAACGACTGCCTACATAGAAAATATTAGGAATTTATAGATAAATCATTGAAAGAAATTAGTTTATCAAAGAGGCTGGATAAGACAGTGTACCTACAAACAATCAACAAGCTTTTAAAAATATATAAAATATTATTTTTAGAATCATACTCATAATAACAAAAACTTTCAAACCTAAAACTGGAGTAACAAAAACATAAAAGAACTGCATAAAACTTCACTAAATTGGTAAAAAGAAGATCTGTAACATTTTCTCAACCCCAGGAGTTGTCATTTTAATTAGAAAACCCTGGAATATAAACTTTCATGACATTATCAAACATTAAAAAATGACAATTTAATGTAATGTGATCAAAGAAGGCTTTATCTTTTTGACACTTTTTGCCTAATATTACCCTTGTTTAGATATTGATGCCACAAAAATAATCTTATTGTTTAGCTCACTAATATCATTTCCAAATGGTAGGTAGATCACAATGGCTCAAATTAAAGACAGGGCTTTACATATGCAGAGGAGAATATGGAAAAACTGGAAATCTCATGCACTATTAGTGGGAATATAAAATGGTGCAACTTAGTTGAACAGTTTGCTAATGTCTTTAAAAGTTAAGCTCACACTATAATATAAACCAGCCATTTCACTCCAAGGTCTTTGCCTGAGAGAAAAGAAAATGTATGTTTATATAACAAATTTATATGAATGTTCATAGCAGCTTTATTTGTAGAATAAATAGATAAATTATATAGATAAACACTAGCAGCAACCTAAATATCTATCAACATAATGGATAAACAAATTGTGATAAATACATACAATGAAATACTACTCAGCAATAAAAAAGGGGTAGACTTCTGATACACACAAAGCAAAGGATGAATTTCACGTAATTACGCTAAAAGGATCCAGACAATTGAAGAGTATATACTATATAATTTCATACTTAAAAACTCAGAAAAATACAAACTAATCTAATCTATAGTGATAGAACAGATCTGTGGTTGCCTAGGGGGCAGAGGAAAGAGGGGAATGAAAACTGGATATGTAGTGATGGTTTCACATATATGTGTATATGTCATACTTACCAAATTGTACACTTTTTAAATGTGCAGTTTATTGTGTTTCAAGTATATCTCAATGCAACTATTTTTAAGTGATAAGTAGACGACCAGAATAGTTTACAAGAGGGTAAATTCCCATCCTGCAATATTCAGAACACTGCACCCTTACTCTACTCTATCGCTAATTCACACACACAAAAAAAATTCCTTCAGAGACTGAAGTTTGTTCTCACCCTCTTGTACTGATGAAAAGTCGAAGAACGTCAGAATTTAATACAAATTGGTTCAAATTCAGCTCCTTACTACCTGTGTGAACTTGTGCAAATCATTTCAACTCTCTAAGCCTCCATTTCCTCATCTGTAAAGCTGAGAAAATTATACAACTTTTTCTTGGTTGTTGTAAAAAGAATTTACGTTTGTATGGTACTGTGTACAACAAACGGACATAACAAATGGTTATTGTTATTAAATAACATTACGAGACAAAGAAATCCCATTAAAAGCCTTGGTATTTTTTTTCTGATCTCTTTCTAGCCAATTGGGCCAATTATGGCATTCACACATACAAAAATAAAATATTGTATCTATATAGAGATATACATAAACATTTATTCAGCAAATATTTATTAAACCCCTATGGAACTGAATGGCAAACTACAAATTTTTGTCATAATTTGTATGTTCAATTTCATAGTAGCTGGTCCTTTAGAATTCTAACGATTAAGTTCTGATCTTCACAATACTTACCATCAAGTCATGTATTCTTCTATAATTACTGTCTAATTTCAAATCACTGTTTAAAGATTGGCAAAATTAGAATATAATAAATATAATAAAAACTGTGTGTATCCAGAAAAGGAAATTCAGCAAAAATGTTAAAAAAATTTTTATTTGAACGATTGGACATTTTTTCTTACTTTACTATAATGACAAAAAATTTTTAAAGTATGGATCCTCTTTAAAAGGAAAAATAAATCTGAACTAATGAATAAAATATTTACTGCCTAAATTTGGCAGTGTCCACAAATGCTACATTTAGAAACGTCACTTGAATTCTTGCTCCTGTTCATTCACACCTCCTGTCACACCACATGCACCAACTTTCATAAGTAAATCTGTCTTTCAATCTAAAGGGAGAACCATGACTGAAGGCTGAATAAAGGAAAGATTTGGTGACTAAGCAACAGACTGGAACCTCAGTGCCTCTGAATTTCATTCCAATTCTGTCCCTAATTTGTGATGTACCCTAAGGAATTTCTCAGCCAGATTCTTCCTTTCTTTACATGGCTTGTAAAATGGTGGCATTCACAATTATTCTTCACCCTGACTATGCCTGGTTTCTGAGCAAGCATTGTGTTTGTAATTAAGCTCTGCATTGGTTGTTAACAACGATGCCGAGTAGAGATCATAATCTCCCACTCAGAGATGAGCATGAAAATATGTAAGGAAGGTACCAAAGAATCACTCTTCTAGACGACAACTTGATCAGTATCCCAGCCATCACTTTGTTTTCATTGGAAATGAGTTCAAGGTTGGTTGACTCACACCACTGGATGCTGCTCTCCGTACCTCACAGAGACCTGGCAGTAGTTATAAGCCCCAAGACCATTTCCATCAAAAATTAGTACTGGCTGACCATATCACCTTATGTCCTAAACATATTAAGACTTGAGAAAAATGAAAAGGAGATCTTCCTCCAAAAAATGAAATATCCTACCTTAGAGGGAAAAGACTTTATTTCGCATATTCAATAAATACCCATTTAACATAATTCTGTTTGAAACCTTAAGAAGTTAAATAAACCTTGCCCATTTAACATAATTCTATTTGAAGAGTAAACAAACTAATGTAGCCCAAACTAAGGAATCTTATATCATAATTTTAGGAGAATTCAACATGTTGTATCACCTCTTCAATCCTCATGCCAGGTTGAAATTCAAATATCGGTTTATCACCATAGTAAAACTTTCTCCCAAACTTTAAACTCTGATATTGAGGAATAAACATGCAAAATTCCAAGAAGGTCATATAGGGCAACAATGGCTGCTGCTTACCTAAAAATGAATAGGATGACAGTGGGTCACAGAAACTAACGCCCATCCTGTGGATATCAGGCACACCAGTCATCAGTGCTGGCTGGGGACAGGGTAGCCTGTGACTTTAACGGGAGCCCGACAGTGTCAGAGCCCTGACAGAGTAGTTCTTTAAGGCCTTGCCTAAACTTGATCTGACATAGAGGGCTATACTCTATGCTGTAGCTATACTGATGGAAAAATAATAAATTTTAAAGATATTTTGTTCAGAAAACCTACTTTTAGCTATACATGTTATTGGCTTTCCCTTAAGGAAGTGAAATATACTGTTATGTAATTACCAGAGACCCTTTAGGAGTTTTGGTCATGTTAATCAGTGCATGTTTATAATTTTTTATTCATCTGGGACCATGGTTCCACATTTTAATTCCTAAGGGCTTCCAGATTTCTTATTGATCATCGTCTAGTGAAATCACCACATTTAGTTCACAAATAGTTTGGAGGACTCTATGAATTTACTGTTCTTTCATATGGTACCCAGCTATCAATCTGAAAAGGGAATTCAGGAATATCCCATTTAGAAAGGTATCTAGAAAGGAGTCACCAATACAAACTTCTCCTACTTCCCAGTAAAATACACAGATTAAAAAAAAAATCCCACATCATAACTAAAAATTGAGACTGAATAAAACACACCTCATATCCAAAATTAGGATTGAAAAACAATGAACTATGAAAGAAATACAGCTGTATTTATTTTTTAACAAATTGGACTTACCCTCAATAAATAAAGGCTATATTCTAGAAAGGGAAAAATATTGACTATTCTCTAACTCAGACACCACAGTTTGTAATAACCTGGAAACCAAGCATTAAATTATTTACTATACATGCTTCAGATGTTAATTTTTAATTAGGAAACTATTTCATATACACACACAGAAACTCCTCTCCATCTCCACTCCTTCAAATGTGCACACTATATACATTCATAACCCATCTGGAAAGGTAGTCAATAGCAAGTTACGTCCTGGGATGTGTGCAAGCCTAAGCCAGATAGTAGTGCATTCTGGGATTTGAAGTTTTTTATACATTCCATTAGTTCAGGTTGTTAACATCAAATGGAAGAGGGATAGAAAGACACCCTAAGGAGAGCAGAATTGCAGAGAGAAAATTACTGCTAGAAATTGGAATAGAATGCCAACTTTCCTTCTGACTTCAGACCTGAAAAACAAAATTTCAACTACTATTCATGTAGATAAGAGAAAGACCAGGACTATCCTTGTTTTCAAATCTTAAGTATGGCTATATCTTACCTCATTAATAGACAAATACATGTAAAAGTGAAACTTGTTGCTCTTAAAAAATAAAATTGAATAAGGGAAAGATAGAGATAATTCTACATACCCATTGCAATGTAATGAGTTATAAGAAATACATTTTTGGTCATTCTGATAACCAAATATATATATATCCCCAGTATATTTGGTCTTTATCCACATTTCCTGAAAGCACAGCAGTCTTAAAGGTGAAATGGGTGTCTTGTCATGTTAACAAGAGTCTTTTGGACCCCACCCAATGGCAGGGTGGGGACTGGAGGTTGAATTAGCCAATGATCAGTAATTTAGTCAATTATGACTGTACAATGAAGCCCTCACAAAATCCCTGAGAAGAACTTACCACTTTCTTGTGTATCCTGCCTCTCTGTGGGAGAGAGAGCTTATGCACTTAGGGAACCAAAATACCTCCAGGTGCCACCAATCCAGGCCCCAAGCTCCATGAGGATAGAAGCTCCTTTTTTTGAAACCTTGCCCTATGTATCTTTTCATCTGGCTGTTAAGTTGCATCATGTATGGTGTTTTTATTAAATTGGTAAATGTTGAGTGTTTTCCTGAGTTCTGAGAGCCACACTAGTATGTTAATAGAGCCTAAGGGGGAGGTCGTGGAAACCTCCAATCTATAACAGGTAGGTCAGAAGCACAGGTAACAGCCTGGGGCTTGCAACCCACATCTGGAGTCAGGGTTGGAGGGCAGTCTTGTAGGATGGAGCCCTTAACCTGGGGAATCTGGTGCTGTCTGCAGGCAGATAGCTTCAGAACAGAGTTGGGTTCTTGAGTACCCTGCTGGTGTTCAAGAAATGATTGGTGTTGCATGTGTGGGAAGACCCCCTACCCCATACACATACATTGGAACCCAAAAGGAGTTAAGAACATCACACATCTATTCATTTACTCATTTGTTCAACAAATATTTTTTGAACCTGTTCTAGATAATTAGGACTGTGTGAAGCACTGAACATAGAAGGAAAAATAAATCAAACATGGGCACTCTACATTAAATTTAAAGTTAAACAGACAAGGCAGATAGTAATAAAAAAATTACCAATATATTTAAAAACTGTTGCAAATATAGAAAGGTACACAAGAATATAGAAAGCTGTATTATAGTATTCAAGACAAAATTTTGTAAATTTGCCTGACATTCTCATGTATGTTAATGTATGTAAATGCATTTTGTATTTGTGTGATTGCATTGTAATGCAAATATAAAAAATGCTGTAAAAAGATGTGGCCTCTCAGTAATTAAGACATCCTTTTTAGAATAAAGAGGATATAGATAGAGAAATGAAACTGATAGAAATGAAGATTATCATTTTGAAAAGCACAGAACAGAGAACTAACATATGAATAGCTTCAATTTCTAAAAAGGAACCACAGAAATGGAAAAAAAAATCCAAACATAGCAAGAGGGTGGAAGAGGGTAGAACAGTCTAAACTGCAAAAAATCCCATGTAGCTGATGTCATACACTACAGTGAGAGACTGAACTTTTCCTGAAGATTTGAAACAAGACAAGGATGCCTGCTTTCATCACTTCTACTCAACATAGTCCTGAATATGTAAGTCAAAGCAATTAAGCAAGAAAAATAAATAAAGCATACAAATTGGAAAGGAAGAAGTAAAGTATATTCACAGGGAGCATGTTCTTATATGCAGAAAAAACTGATGAATGCACATACACACACACACACACACACACACACACACACACTCACAAAACCAGTTCAAGCTAATCAACAAATTGAGCAAAGATGAAGATACAATATCAATGTAAAAAACTCAGTTGTATGTCTATACACTTACAAAAAATAATCTAAACAGAAATTAATAAACCAATGTGTACTAACATAAAAAGACTTGAGAATAAATTTAACCAGTGAGGCACAAGATTCACATACAGTAAACCACAAACATTGCTGAAAGAAATTAAAGAAGACCTAAATGGAAAGACATCCCATGTTCACCAATTAGAAGACTTAACATTTACAAAATGACAATACAGATTCAATGTAATCTCTATCAAAATCCCAATAATGTTTTTTTTTTGTAAAAATAGAAAGGCTCATCTTAAAATTCATGTGGAATTCCAAGGGACCAGAATAGCTAAAACAATCTTGAAAAAGAACAGAATTGGAGGACTTATGCTTCCTGATTTATTTCAAAACTTACTACAAACTTACAGTAATCAAAAGAGTGTGGTACTGACATAAGATAGACATAGAGAGAGCAATGAACTAGAATTGAAAGCCCAGAAATAAACACTCACATCTATGGTAATTGATTTCAACAAGGGTGCCAAGAGCATTCAATGTGGAAAGAACATTCTCTTCAACAAATGATGCTGGGAAAATTGGATATCCTCATATTTGGATAATGTTGGACCTTTAGATAACACAATATTCAAAAACTAACTCAAAATGGGTCAAATACCTAAATTTAATAGTAAAAATCTATAGAGCTATTAGAAGATAACATGGGAAAATCTGCATGATCTTAGATATGGCAATGGTTCCTTAAGTATAACATCAAGTGCATGGGCACTAATAACTAAAAAGTAGATTAAATGGAATTCTATTAAAAGTAAAAACTGTGTGCATTAAAGGACACTGTCAAAAAAGTGGAAAGACAATCCACAGAATGGGAGAAAATATCTGTAAATCATCTATCTCAAAAGCGTTTAATATCTAGAATATATAAAGAACTCCTATAACTCAACAACAAAAAGCCAACAGCCTGATTCTAAAAATGGCCAAAGGATTGGAACGGACTTTGACAAGAGAAAAGAGACAAAGGATAAACAAAAACATAAAAGATGCTTAATGTAATCAGTCATTAGAGAAATGCAAATAAAAACCACAATGAGATCTTGCTTTGCACCCATTAGGATGGGTATTATCAGTAAACTGAAAAATATCCCTTTTCTCCTCAATTTGTCTTCTAAAGGGTTTCTTCACTGCTTGCCTGGCTTTTCCCTGAAGATCTCATCACTGAAGCTTGTTCAAGAACTGTTTTTTTCTCCCCTGCTTCTCACTTGGCTAGGAGCTGGAGTACCTGTGTTTTTTTCTCCCTATTTCTGTTTCCAAACTATTCTCTCTTCCTCATTCCTTCTTAAAATACCACACCTTGTTTTGAGTCATATGTCAAGCCCACACTCATCCATCTATTGTATCCCTCATTTGTCTATTATAATTCCTGAGTCACAGCCATTCTTTATAAAATAACCATCATAAATCTTGGTGGTTTCACTATACAATTAGTTGAACCTTTTCATAGATGAGCATAGCCTCTCTGTTTCTCCATTTCATCTTTTCCAATGTCTTGCCATCTATCTCAGCCACTCTCTCCAAAGGTTGCACCCTAAACCTGCATTGTCCAATACAGTAGACACTAGTCACAAGTGCTATTGAGCTCCTAAAATGTGGTTAGTTTGACTGAGCGACTCAGTTTTTAATTTTATGTAACCTTAATTAAATTAAATGTAAAACTTTTAAGTGATATAAGATTAGTCATTGAAAAGATCTTATGAGTGTTTGGATAAATTGTGCTATGTAAATTTACTTTTTTCCATTGTAAATGTTTTGAAATCTAAATACCTATTGAGCATTTCTGATAAAAATTTACCTTCCTAATTGATATGTACTGTAAACATAAAATATATACCAGATTCTAAAGACTTAGGGTGATAAAAAGAGAATGCAATATAGTTTATTAATATATTTTATATTGACTATATGTTAAAATAATAATATTTTAGATATACCTGGTTAAATAAAATGTTACTAAAATCAACTTTATCATGAGGAGGAGCCAAGATGGCGGCGTGAGTAGAGCAGCGGAAATCTCCTCCCAAAACCGTATATATTTTTGAAAATACAACTGTTCCTAAAGAGAGACCAGAAGATACAGGACAACATCCAGGCTACATCTACACCTGCAAGAACCCAGTGCCTCATGAAGAGGGTAAGATACAAGCCACAGCCTGGTGGGACTCGAGCGCCCCTCACCCCAGCTCCCGGTGGGAGGAGAGGAGTTTGAGTGGGGAGGGAGAGGGAGCTCAGGACAGCTAAACACCCAGCCATAGCCATCCGCACTGGGAGTGCAGACACACAGTGCGTGGTGTGCTGGATACTAGGGAAATGGAACAATAAAACCTGCGAGTGGGTCCCCGCAGCTGACATCCTGGGACAAAGAAAAGCAAGAGCCCATTAAAGGTCTTAAAAGGACAGGGGCCACACAGCTGGATGGAAGTGCCCCGGCACACTAAGCCCAGCAGCTGGGAATACCGAGGAACTCCAGGCGCCCTAACCCCCTGGGCTGCAGCGCAGCTTTGAGGCCCCTCATGGCGATAAACAGCCTTCTGCCCATTCCCCCTCCGACACAGCTCTGCCATAGCGGAAGAGCAGCGGAGGAGCAGTGACGTCCACAGCAACCGCGAGCGGAGCTTACTCCACAGTGACCGGGAAAGAATCAGAGACCCCCGTCTGTACGCAGCTGCCCAACAAAAGCCGCTAGGGGTCGCCATTCTCTCAGGTGAGGAAGGCCACAAACTAGCAAGAAGGGACATCCTCCCAGCCAACACACATGCCAGCTTCCCACAAATACCTCTATCACCATGAAAAGGAAGAAGAATTTGACCCAGACCAAAATCACAGAGACAACTTCTGAGAAGGAGCTTGGAGAAATAGACCTAACCAATGTTCCCAAAAAAGAATTCAAAATAAAGGTCATAACCATGCTGATGAAGCTGCAGAGAAAAACACAAGAGCTAATAGACAAAGTAGGGAGGGAGACTACAGAAATAAAACAATCTCTGGAAGGATTTAAAAGCAGAATCAAGGAGATGCAAGAGGCCATTGATGGAATACAATCCAGAGAACAGGAATACATAGAAGCTGATGCAGAGAGAGACGAAAGGATCTCCAGGAATGAAAAAATATCAAGAGAACTGTGTGACCAATGCAAAAGGAACAATATCCACATTATAGGGATACCAGAAGAAGAAGAGAAAGAAAGAAAAAGGGATAGAAAGTATATTGGAGGAAATAATTGCTGAAAACTTTCCCAAACTGAGGGAGGAAATAGTCTCTCAGACCACGGAAGTACACAGAACTCACAACACAATGGACCCAAGGAGGACAACATCAAGACACATAATAATTAAAATGGCAAAGATCAAGGACAAGGACACAGTTTTAAAGGCAGCTAGAGAAAGGAAAAAGGTCACCTACAAAGGAAAACCCATCGGCTATCATCAGACTTCTCAACAGAAACCTTACAGGCCAGAAAGAATGGCATGATATATTTAATACAATGAAACAGAAGGGCCTTGAACCAAGGATACTGTATCCAGCACGATTATCATTTAAATATGAAGGAGGGATTAAACAATTCCCAGACAAGCAAAAGATGAGGGAATTTGCCTCCCACAAACCACCTCTAAATGGTACTTTAGAGGTACTGCTCTAGATAGGAGCACTCCTAACACTAAACAGATGTTACCAGAAAAAATAAAATCACAACAAAGAAAACAGACCAACCAAACACTAACTAAAGGCAAAAAATAAAACCAACTACCCACAAAAGCAGTTAAAGGAAACACAAAACAGCATAGAATAAAACACCCAACATATAAAGAATGGAGGAGGAGGAATAAGAAGGGAGAAAAATAAAGACTCACCAGACAGTGTTTATAATAGCTCAAAAAGTGAGTTAAGTTAGACAGTAAGATAATAAAGAAGCTAACTTTAAACCTTTGGTAACCACGAATCTAAAGCCTGCAATGGCGATAAGTACATATCTTCCAATAATCACCCTAAATGTAAATGGACTGAATGCACCAATCAAAAGACACAGAGTAATAGAATGGATTAAAAAGCAAGACCCATCTATATGCTGCTTACAAGAGATTCACCTCAAACCCAAAGAGATGCACAAATTAAAAGTCAAGGTATGGAAAAAGATATTTCATGCAAACAACAGAGAGAAAAAAGCAGGTGTTGCAATACCAGTATCAGACAAAATAGACGGCAAAATAAAGAAAGTAAAAAGAGATAAAGAAGGACATTACATAATGATAAAGGGCACAGTGAAACAAGAGGATATAACCATTATAAATATATATTCACCCAACACAGGAGCACCAATATATATGTGAAACAAATACTAACAGAATTAAAGGAGGAAATAGAATGCAATGCATTCATTTTGGGAGACTTTAACACACCACTCACTCCAAAGGACAGATCCACCAGACAGAAAATAGGTAAGGACACAGATGCACTGCGCAACACACTACAACAGATGAACCTAATAGACATCTATAGAACTCTACATCCAAAAGCAACAGGATATACTTTCTTCTCAAGTGCACATGGAATATTCTCCAGAATAGACCACATACTAGGCCACAAAAAGAGCCTCAGTAAATTCCAAAAGATTGAAATTCTACCAACCAACTTTTCAGACCACAAAGGTATAAAACTAGAACTAAATTGTACAAAGAAAACAAAAAGGCCCACAAACACATATAGGCTTAACAACATGCTCCTAAATAATCAATGGATCAATGACCAAATTAAAATAGAGGTAAAGGAATATATGGAAACAAATGACAACAATACAAAGCCCCAACATCTGTGGGCCGCAGTGAAAGCAGTATTAAGAGGAAAGTATATAGCAATCCAGGCATATTTAAAGAAGGAAGAACAATCCCAAATGAATAGTCTAATGTCACAATTATCAAAATTTGAAAAAGAAGAACAAATGAGGCCTAAAGTTAGCAGAAGGAGGGACATAATAAAGATTAGAGAAGAAATAAATAAAATTGAGAAGAATAAAACAATAGAAAAAATCCATGAAACCAATAGCTGGTTCTTTGAGAAAATAAGCAAAATAGATAAACCTCTAGCCAGACTTATTAAGAGAAAAAGAGAATCAACACACATCAACAGAATCAGAAATGAGAAAGGAAAAATCATGATGGACCCCACAGAAATACAAAGAATTATTAGAGAATACTATGAAAACCTATATGCTAACAAGCTGGAAAACCTAGAAGAAATGGACAACTTCCTAGAAAAATAGAACCTTCCAAGACTGACCATGGAAGAAACACAAAATCTAAACAAACCAATTACCAGCAAAGAAATTGAAGTGGTAATCAAAAAACTACACAAGAACAAAACCCCCGGGGCCAGATGGATTTACCTCAGAATTTTATCAGACATACAGAGAAGACATAATACCCTTTCTCCTTAAAGTTTTCCAAAAAATTCAAGAGGAGGGAATACTCCCAAACTCATTCTATGAAGCCAACACCACCCTAATACCAAAACCAGGCAAAGACACCACCAAAAGAGAAAATGACAGACCAATATCCCTGATGAACGTAGATGCAAAAATACTCAACAAAATATAAGCAAACCGAATTTTAAAAAACTCAAAAGGGTCATACACCATGACCAAGTGGGATTCATCCTAGAGATGCAAGGATGGTACAACATTCAAAAATGCATCAACATCATCCACCACATCAACAAAAAGAAAGACAAAAACCACATGATCATCTCCATAGATGCTGAAAAAGCATTCGACAGAATTCAACATCCATTCATGATAAAAACTCTCAGTGAAATGGGTATAAAGGGCAAGTACCTCAACATAATAAAGGTCATATATGATAAACCCACAGCCAACGTCATACTGAACAGTGAGAAGCTGAAAGCTTTTCCTCTGATATCGGGAACAAGACAGGGATGCCCACTCTCCCCACTGTTATTCAACATAGTACTGGGATTAGACAAAACAAAGAAATACAAGAAACCCAGATTGCTAAAGAAGAAGTTAAACTGTCACTATTTGCAGATGATATGATACTGTACACAAAAAACCCTAAAGACTCCACTCCAAAACTACTAGAACTGATATCGGAATACAGCAAAGTTGCAGGATACAAAATTAACACACAGAAATCTGTGGCTTTCCTATATGCTAACAATGAACTAACAGAAAGAGAAATCAGGAAAACAATTTCATTCACAATTGCATCAAAGAGAATAAAGTACCTAGGAATAAAACTAACCAAGAAAGTGAAAGACTTATACCCTGAAAACTATAAGACACTCTTAAGAGAAATTAAAGAGGACACTAACAAATGGAAACTCATCCCATGCTCTTGGCTAGGAAGAATTAATATCGTCAAAATAGCCAACCTGCCCAAAGCAATATACAGATTTGATGCAATCCTTATCAAATTACCAACAACATTCTTCAACCAACTGAAACAAATAGCTCAAAAATTCAGATGGAAACACCAAAGACCCCGAATAGCCAAAGCAATCCTGAGAAGGAAGAATAAAGTGGGGGGATCTCACTCCCCAACTTCAAGCTCTACTACAAAGCCACAGTAATCAAGACAATTTGGTACTGGTACAAGAACAGAGCCACAGACCAGTGGACAGAATAGAGACTCCATACATTAACCAAAACATATATGGTCAATTAATACACAATAAAGGAGCCATGGACATACAATGGGGTAATGACAGTCTCTTCAACAGATGGTGCTGGCAAAACTAGACAGCTACATGTAAGAGAATGAAACTGGATCACTGTCTAACCCCATACACAAAAGTAAATTCAAAGTGGATCAAAGACCTGAATGTAAGTCATGAAACCATAAAACTCTTAGAAAAAAACATAGGCGAAAATCTCTTGGACATAAACATGAGTGACTTCTTCATGAACATATCTTTCCGGGCAAAGGAAACAAAAGCCGAAATGAACAAGTGGGACTATATCAAGCTGAAAACCTTCTGTACAGCAATGGACACCAGCAATAGAACAAAAAGGTACCGTACCTACAGTATCGGAGAATATATTCATAAATGACAGATCCAATAATGGGTTGACATACAAAATATATAAAGAGCTCACACACCTCAACAAACAAAAAGCAAATAATCCAATTAAAAAAATGGGCAGAGGAGCTGAACAGACAGTTCTCTAAAGATGAAATTCAGATGGCCAACAGACACATGAAAAGATGCTCCACATCGCTAGTCATAAGAGAAATGCAAATTAAAACCACAATGAGATATCACCTCACACCAGTAAGGATCACCACCATCCAAAAGACAAACAACAACAAATGTTGGCAAGGTTGTGGAGAAAGGGGAACCCTCCTACACTGCTGGTGGGAATGTAAATTAGTTCAACCATTGTGGAAAGCAGTATGGAGGTCCCTCAAAAAGCTCAAAATAGAAATACTGTTTGACCCCGGAATTCCACTTCTAGGAATTTACCCTAAGAATGCAGCAGCCCAGTTTGAAAAAGACAGATGCACCCCTATGTTTATCACAGCACTATTTATAAGAGCCAAGACATGGAAGCAACCTAAGTGTCCATCAGTAGATGAATGGATAATGAAGATGTGGTACATATACACAATGGAATATTACTCAGCCATAAGAAGAAAACAAGTCCTACCATTTGCAACAACATGGATGGAGCTACAGGGTATTATACTCAGTGAAATAAGCCTGGCGGCGAAAGACAAGTTCCAAATGATTTCACTCATATGTGGAATATAAGAACAAAGAAAAACTGAAGGAACAAAACAGCAGCAGAAGCACAGAACCCAAGAATGGACTAACAGTTACCAAAGGGAAAGAGACTGGGTAGGATGGGTGGGAAGGGAGGGATAAAAGTGGGGAAAAAGAAAGGGGACATTACAATTAGCATGTATAATGTGGGGAGGCAGCATGGGGAGGGCTGTGCAACACAGAGAAGACAAGTAGTGAGCGATTCTACAGCATCTTACTACTCTGATGGACAGTGACTGTAATGGGGTGGGGGGGGACTTGGTAAAGGGGGGAGCCTAGTAAACATAATGTTCTTCATGTAATTGTAGATTAATGATACCAAAAAAAATGGCATGGGCAAATTAATCCTTGAATATTACACATGTAATATTAAATAACAATGGAAATTAATAAACTCCTGATATCAGCAAAAAAAGTATTAAACATGTAAATATTTGCCAAAAACATTAACTTTTTCTTTTTACTTTTTATGTAATTTTTTTACTGAAGTATCTTTGATGTACAATGTTATGTTGGTTTCAAATGTACAACACAGTGGTTCAATAGTTACCCATATTATTAAATCGTCACCCCTTCTAGTGTGGTTATTATCTATCAATGTAGAAATATGTCAGAGAATCATTGATTATACTCTCCATGCTGTAGTACAGTTCCCATAGCCAACTCATATTGTGATTGTGAATTATTGTGCCCCTATATTCTCCTCCCCCTCCTCCCACATGTCCAACCCTTCCCCCTTGGCAACCACTAGTCACTTATCAGTGTCTGAGTCTTCTTCTCTTTTGTTCCTTCTGTTCTGCTTATTGTTACTTTTTATAGTGTGAAATCATTGAAGCTACTAGAATATTTTAAATTCCATATGTGTCTTGCATTACATTTCTGCTAGACAGCATTAGCCTAGACCTTGTCATTATCAATAATTATACCCCAATATCAACTTCAAAAGTCCACTTTTTGATTATGAAACATCTCTCCAACACCAACTCCAATAATTATTTAACCCACCAAGACAATCAATCCATTGATCCTATCACCTCAGACTGTTTCCCCGAACTATGTTGTAAGTTCCTATCTACTCAACTTAGACTCCCTGCTCCATTGTTGTAAGTGAAGGAATAAATGAAAAATATAACAAAAGACAAGTAGCAATAAAACATTTATAGCTTGTTTTGATTGTGTTCATTAAGTATCTTCCATTATTTTATTTGAAGTTCTCAACAATACCACAAGGAAGTTATTTAATTTTATCTTCATTTTCTTCTTGAACAAATAGACTTTGAGAGTTTATATTGCATCCAAAATCCTAGAAGTAGTTGTGGCAGAGCACCAGGATTTATCAGACTGCAGAGACTTTCATATCTACTACTTCCTGGTTCCTTTCATATGCCACTCAACCATGACTGAAAACAGAAGTAAATCATAAGTTTGCTCCTTAAAGTGATTGCTGTCTCAGGGGTTCTCTTGGTCTTTTGTCTTCTGTCTGAACTTGGCCATTCTTTTCATCCCTGTCTCCTGTCTCTGATTCTGACAGTTGATCTTATAGATGATTCAGAGCTATGCTCAGATCTCTTTACAGCCCATTCTCATTAATCTATTCCTTTCTAACAGCCCCAGGAGTAATCCATTTATTCATTCATCCAACAAATTTATTGAAGACCTTCTCTATGCCAGGCAATGCTGTTGGGGCTGGTACTACAGCTATGAACTAAACAAGAGGTCAGCAAACTATCTGTGAAAGGTCAGATAGTAAATAATTTAGGCTTTGTGGGTGAAGGGGTAAAATCAATAATGTAGAACTTACATGACAAAAGAGAAAATAAAGTTTCCCAACTTTGTATTGATGAAATTTAAAATATAACAATTAAGTACAGTTTTTTGTAATACAGGTCTTTTAATAAGAAGAGTGAGATTTTTTTCCAGAGAGCATAACATTTTGCTTGATTTAGATTTGAAGCTAACATTCCTATAATCAAATCCATTATCATTGTTCATCTGTGTGGTCTAAACTCATAGGTCATACCAGAATGGCAGGCCAGAATGGCTGTACTATACCATCCACTGAACTAAACACACAAAAAATATCCTGGTCCCCATGAGGTTTATATTCTGTGAAGGGTGAAGAATGTAGGCAATAAACAAATATAATATATCGTATGGTGATAAATGCTATAAAGAAAGATAAAGCATAGAACAAGGAATATAGGATGACAACTGAAAGATGGTAGAACCAGTGATTTTGTATAAGATTTCAGAGGAGCATTCTCTAGCCAAAACAGAGACTTGAGGAAAGCAAGTTAATAAGCCAAGGAGAAAGTGAGGTAAGAGGGTTTCAAGTTAAGGAAACCTGGCAAAGGCCCTGGAGTAGATGTGTATGTGACCAGCCCATTAGAATGAACAAGGGGGATGGTGGTGGGAAATAGAAAGCAACAGTGGTCCCTGTCGGTCCAAAATGAACTGTGAAATTATTGAAGGTGGCAGGAAAGAAAGAAAAGTAGATGGAAACGGAGGGCTGACAACAGTGGGACAGAACGCAGCTCAATCACTTCATCTCTACTCTCGATAAGAGGGGTTGTGCATAGGAGAGATCCAGCAGCTTTGAATCCACTCCCTCCCCACTTTATTTATTTACTTGTTTGTGTGTTTACTTATTCATCTATTATTAGTGAATGAACCAGTGGATATTTGATGAGCATAAGCTCTGAGAAATTTAAGGATAATATCATATTAAATTAATTCCACAAATGTCTACAGACAACTGTAATATGTCTAGAAAGTTTCGTGTTATTATAGTAGAAATGAGAGAAACACAAGACAAGGACTTATAATCAGGTTAGACAGTGAGGAGATGCATGAACGACAGACAGAACCCTCTTCTGGGGAATCTCCTATTGTGTATGGTCTTTAAGGTCGTGATCCCCTCTCACCCTGGAAATCCAGGAAGGCAGAATGTCCTTCTCCCTGCCCCTGTCCTATGGGCGATTGTGCCCCCTGACTTAGGTTTCCCAATCAGAAAAACAACCCCGCACTTGGAACTTCAAATTCAGATCAAGTGATTTAACAATATAGAAATTATTGGAGATCAAATGTCCCCATAGCATAAAAAAAGCTTGGAAGAGACTACTACTCAAAGTTTAATATTTCATATTTAAGGAAGCTGCCTAACCCTTATTTTTCATTCAGTTTCCAGCCTGGTTTTCAGCCTTTCCATGATTCTATGCATCCTTTATTTTCATCCAGACAGTCAGAGTCAGCTTGTGTTGCTGGTGACTGAGAAGTCTATAATGCCAACACAGGAGACAGGACAACTTGTGGCATACAAAGAACTAATGCTATTTCAAGGACAATTAAGAAAGTATCATTGTCATACAATAATATGAATGTAAGCAATAACATTGTACACATAACTTCAAAGATTATGATAGCAAATTTTATGTTATGTATATTTTATCATGATAAAAAAACTGGGAAAAAAGAGGGCAGGAGAAACTTTCAGTTTCAATGGTGTAAGCTTATTAAGAAACATCAAAATGTACATTTTAAATATGTGCAGGTTATTTTAAATCAATTATGCCTCCATATGCGTACAAAACAAATATTAAAAATGTATCACTCTCTAATCATTTTATGCTGAGAAGAAAAGCAAATATTGTGAAATGGATGCTTTAAAAAGAAATCTTTGAGGAAATAAAATTTGTGTTTACCCTTGACAGCCTGGATAGGAATTAAATGAGTTCAGAAAAGGAAAGAAAGTGATAGTTCCAAACAGAACATAACCAGGTGAGTATAGAAGCATGGCTGTACATAGTTGATACTGGGGAGGGAAATAAAGAAGTGGTGCTAAGAGTCATGAAGGCAAAGATAGTGGATGGGGTATGCAAATGTTAGCTTTTAGAGACTTTGAAGGTCAAAAAGAGGATTGAGCACTTGAATTTCTATGCAAGGACAAAGAGGGTTGTGAACAGGAATCAATATCCTAAATCTGAAATGATAAAACTAATGAATTACATCTGCCATTATATTGACCGTAATAGCTACTTAAATTGTATGCTCCTATGTATTATTATTCCTTCTATAGTATATCCTGTAAGTTGCTTTGCTGAATACCTTCTCCAATCTTTGACTTCATGTGCTATAGAGCGCTAGAAATTTTTAAATAAACTTCTCAGACTCCCTTGCAGTTAGCTTTAGCTTTCCAGATAGTATGTTCTGCCATCAGATGTATTCATGCAAGACTAGAATTTGGATCTGAAATAAATGGTAGAGAAGTGACATGAGACAGCCATTTTGCTAGTGGGAATTGGGGCAGAGGCAGCAGGGAGCCAGGAGCTTTCATGCCACCTTCCCAGGTAAACATGGCCATGGCAATGTCAGCAGCAATCTTGGCAGCCCAGTTCAGAAGTGTGGCTCTGTCCCTGGAAGCTCAACCTAGAGTTTATTTCTTGAGACTTCACAAAGATTTAGCAAGCCATCTAACACCATGTTGTAAATCTTGTTCTGCTGCAACTAGCTTACTGGGCTCTGTTCTCTGAAACTAAACTTGATGAATACTTGTTGTAGTTGTAATAGTTAGAAAAAATTTTATCATGCTAGAAATAATTTGTTAATGAATAGCATGTGTGGGTACAAAAGCAGAGTAACATACTTCTTTCCTTTCAAAAATGTGAAATATTAAAATTCACATTATCATCACACCCAATGTCTCTCTGTGCTCTTAATGAAAAAGATGTCCTAGTTATTATTCAAGAGTGACTATCAGTGTTAAAGAATAAGTATGATGTGTGTATCATTTTTTGTGTTTCTAAAATATTTTTCATGATAATTAGAAAAGTATAGAGTAATTAACTCTGATCAGGAAATATTTATTTGGCAAGAGTGAGTCTCAATTTTATTCAAGATGCTCTTTAATATATTACATTAAAATTAACGTTGTAACAACAATAAAATTCACCAAGAAAATTATACGTGATGCTATTAATATGATGAGGTGTTTTGTTTTTTTTTTTGTCATGTAGTCTATTTGCAGCATTCACTCAGGGACATATGTAAAGTTATTTTCCCATAGAAAAAGTAAAGCAGATCCCTAGTCACTCATAAGTAGCAAAAATATGTCACTTGTTTTAAGAAAAAGTAATTTGCTTTTAATAAACAAAACATTCCAGTAGTTAACAAGTGAAATAATAAAGCTACTTGGTTTTGTCATTGTTTTTAAATGGAAAAAAATTGTGTGTGAGTTTGTCCAGTATCTGACATCTGCTGGCTTATTCTCTAATATATGGTAAGTACTGGGTATGTAAGCATGCTGGTTTGCATCCCATAGTTCGGAAAGCATAGAAAACTGATTTTAGTGTGCCTTTGCTCTTAGCAGCAGGATGCAAGCATTTTTAACAGTTATGAAATTGAACATTAGCATACTGTGTACATTTCAGATTTACAAGATTACATCGTATATCAAGTGTACATATATTGCTTGTGGATGCATTAGAAAATCTTTACTACCACATGTCCCTATTTTTTTACTTATTAAAATCAGTCGCTAAACAAATTCTAATAAGATCAT
The DNA here is from genome assembly GCF_040802235.1 of Manis javanica. Classification (NCBI taxonomy): domain Eukaryota; kingdom Metazoa; phylum Chordata; class Mammalia; order Pholidota; family Manidae; genus Manis; species Manis javanica. The sequence goes on from NC_133158.1 coordinate 156,511,780, forward strand.
GCTACTATTTCTCTATGCATTGTCATGCCAATCATTAAGTATTTAACACATCTTCCTATTGGTTTAAATTGTTAAGTTTATTTGTCCTGAAATATTATGCTTTTTATCATTGTTTTCAGTAAACACACCAATGGACATTGAAGATTTGAAACCTTAAAAAAAGAAATTTACAAGCAGAGATAAGCCAAACAAAAAGCCAATTGATAAATTATTTATGAAGCACCGGTATGTACATTACATTGGCTTAAATTCTGTGGCTATAGAAAGGTTCACTAACCAACACAACAAAGAATAATAGAGGAAGAGAGATATATTACTTCTAAATCTGAGTCACATTCCAAGCCTATGTGATCATAGTTGAGTTTTTCACATGATGAGCTTATGCATCTGAACCTCAAGGCCATTTCCAAATACTCTCAGGGAAGAGGAACAAAATGTAATCATTCTGACCCTAGATACCTAACTGCATGACCCTCTTCTTAAAAAATCCTTTTTTATTCTGAAAGCAAATCTTCTTGGAATTTATGCTCAAATGCAGTGTGGAGTTCTTAAAAATTTTATCTCCTTAACTTAAACATTGTGTATTTGCATGAGACACCAGGGAATATGAAATGATGCACTAATTGAAACATGACTTAATAAGTAGTCCATGAAACCAGGAGAGCCCCTAAACTGTAATCCCAGCCTGGATACCACTTGCTGTTTTTCTTTGGCTTAATTGAATAATACACCAGAATTTTAGTTCCCCCTTTTGTTGAAATAAATAAACAGTGAAGACACCAGTCACTGAAAATCAAATAGATTAATTTTTTTGCCTGTTTGTAAGCATGAATTTTACATGCAAAGCATGTTTGTTAAAAATAGTTCTTGCTCCATAAAAAGCCTCCACTGTAATGGAAAAGTCTATCAAAATCTAAATATTATGTCTTGATTGTTGGTTATTGATTTCTCAAATTTGGTTGCTATTATATTTATTTAATTGAGTAATATGCTAATTGTTAATTCAACAAATTAAAATGGCATAAGTCATTAAGAAGAACTAGGCAGATTTGTATGTACTGATAGGAAAAAATCTCCAAATGTATTGCTAAATGAAAAGTATCAAGGTATAACACAAAGCATAGAGTATCCCATGAGTTGGGCTTAAAAAGACAATGAAGAGAGAGAGAGAAAAATTAATTCTAGTTCAAACACAAGGTGGTAAGATTTTTTGCATACTTAAGAACATATTTATTTCATCCTCATAAATGTAGCACCTGTCTCAGTGCCTGATTCAAATTAAATGGTAAGTGCATATTTATACTATGACTATCATATCTAGGATGTCATTTCAGAATTCCACAAATAAAGTAAAAATAGTTATATATCCAAAATTGTAATAAAGATGCTATTAACTCTTTTTTAAGGAGTTCTGAAACTACAAGCCAGCAAAATACCGAACCAGAAAAAAAAATTAAGTAAACTGCATTATAACCACTTGTTAAAAGAGTAACTATTAAAAATTACACAAAGACTAATGCAGTAATAAACATATTTTATGACAGGAAGTTAAATGAAATATCTACTATCACTGAACATGTATATGCTCTATGACCCAAAAGCTCCACTCCAGGTATAAAGCCAACAAAAATGTATACATATATATTCACTAAAAGACAGGGACAAGAATTTTATTACCAACATTATTTGTAATCACCAAAAAGTATTTATTTATTCATTCTACCATCAATGGTCAAGAGATGTGTCCTTTAGCAGCATCACATTTATTTCCTTATTGTAATAGTTGTCATATGAAATATTTCATTGTCAACCTTTGAAGCATAAAATAAAACTAGAAATTATTTTGATTGGGACTTATATAGATTAATAATAAAGAGCAGTTTTAAAAGTCTTAAAAAGATCATGATATGTAAAAGATTACTCTACAGCTGGACACCACAGTTCACTGAGTGCCCACTTGATCAGCTACAAGGGGCTGCTTCTCTGCTGTCCGCAAGTGGAGGCAGGCACCTGCCAGCACAGGAGGTGTGTCCTTTCCCAGTACTTGCTGCAAGCACTCTGATACCACTGGGAAACAGCACTTGATGAGAGAGCGGCCATTTAGCTTCAGGCATTAGTTGAGCCCCAGGAGCCAGGAGCCATCAACAATAGCAGGGGAAAGAGGTGGGAAGCCCTGGCTAGAGACAGTGCTGGCAGGAAGGAAAGGAAGAAAGGTGGCTGCAGGAAGAGCAGGCATCCATCTCCCATCCAGAGATGGCAGCAGGAGTCACAGAAAAGATGCTGTGAATTGTTCACTTGGTATAGTGACTGCCCCAAGGTGAATGCATAAAAGTAACAAATCATGACATCTCATTATATGCTGACTTTAGTGCCAGCTCTCAGTCAGCATGACTGACTGACACAAGCTAAAAATAAAACCAATAATAAAATCCCATTTCTCTTGATCTGACACCTCAGAGTGGTAACTGCTCACGGATGGGACAACTGCAGCCTTTGACAGCCTCAAATACTTGAAATAACAAAGTGTCACTGAACAACTAGTTTAAATAGGTTGCAGATTCTGGCAGTAACTACTTCAAAATAAAAATCCTGCCTCATCTTTTTTTTATCTCCTCTCAATAATGCAACTCGTGGAGAACAGACTAGCTAAAAGGCTAACCCCATAAACACCATTTGAGAACATTTGGAAGCTCCCAAATGTTTAGGCAGAGACCCAAGCTGTTTGTCTCTTTCATTAGAAGGCAAGGGCTTCTTTCTGGCTTCTCTCTGGAAGGCAATTTGTGGAAAGCAACGAATATGCCTGTTGTTTACAAAACATCATCTGTTCCTCCTCGACGAATATCATAATTTGACGAATATCATAATTCCTCAATTGCTTTACAGTTGTTTCGGCTTCACAGAAAGCTCTCTATCACCTCTCACTACACAAATAGAAAGCACAGCTCAGGAACCTGGATCAGTCCTAGAGTACAGGTTGCTATATTCAGGGAATGAAATAAGAAGAAATTGCACATTTAAATTCACCTGATGTTAAAAGGGTATGCTTGTCCAAGCATTAAATGTATTATGAGATTCACCATTACCCACAAAATAATCTCTTTGGAAAATTAACCCAAGGCTGAAAATTTAGGATGGAAATCATTTAACAAGGGATAATTCTATAAAACACTACAGTCCTTCAAGGACAGGTTTTTAGAATTATATACTAATAGCCTGAAACTTTAGTGTATTTTTTAGCATCTTTTTTTTCTTCCATCCAACAAATAGAGCTCAGGACCTTCTACTTTCAAGAAAATGCAGTAGTACTAAAGTGGTTATAAAGATAAACTGGAGACAGTCAAAGTTTCCAAGAGATTATAACCTAATAAGGAAATTGACACACATGATAATGACAATTCTAGTAGAGAATATGTGATTTTACTATTATATGACATCTGTGGGTCTGACACACTACCAGGTGCCAAGTGTGCATCAATACTCTGGATTCTGGGAGTTCACAGGATAATGGAAAGAGCAGATATGCATGCAAACAAGTTACAAGACAATATGATAAGGGCTAAAGCATATACACATATATATAATGTGTATATAGTAAAACTATATATACATATAGTTACATGTTATACATGTATAAGTATACAGTTTTATATATATAATGTGTGCTGTAAAAGCATAGCAAGGTGATGGCTAATTGAGCCAGCCAGGGAAATCAAAGGGGACTGATCACCTCTGGCACTTGGCAGTTGAATTGGGTTTTGAAGGATGGGTAGGATTTCAGCAAGGAGAGACTGAGGCTGATGACAGAGAGGATATTCCAAGCAAAATGAACAGTAAACACAAATGAGATATAAATGTGAGAAATCAGGGGGATAATAGATGTTGGAATCCAATGTTTGCCTATTGTCCTGACATAATTATTAAGTAGCAACCTCTTTTACTCTCAAAAATGCTATCTTTTGGATAATATAGTATATGGTCAATCTAATGAAAGAGCATATCATAGCTCAGAATTACTGGAGCCTTAGACATATTGGACAAGACAAATTAGAATAAAGGAGCATGTTAAGGAATCAAGATTTGTTCTTCCTGTGGGCAATGGGAGACAATCAGAAATGGTTAACCAGGGATGTATCAGAATACATACACTTTAAAGATAAGACTAGTTGGCTGTTTAGAGACTGGACTGGGATGTAGGGCGTGAATAGTGAGTTGATATTATAGGACTGAACTGAGGTATTAATGGAGAAGAAAATCTGGATTCTGGTAGAATCAGTAAGACCTTAAAGACTGATCAACAAAGAAAGACACCAAGGACAGCTTCTTTTCTCATTACCCACTGAAGCAGTTTCTAAGCCTTTACATGCCCTTCAAGCCCCCAGCCATGTGTGTCAGACCCCAGGTAAGAGTCTAGGGATACATCCACTAAGCCTCCTAGCCCTAGCTCCACGATGTTGTCCATCTCCATCTTGTATCTCCAATCTCCTCCTTCATCTTACATAAACCTATAAATATACCTATTTCTTGATCTACTGAAAAAAAAAGCTTCCCTCTAAAGTTTCTCCCATTTCTCTTATGACCAGCATCTCTACATGTCTTGTAGGAGTGTTTTACACTCACTATCCCAGCCCTCTACTTAAGCAAATAAAATCAACCACAATAATAACTAACATGGATTATTTACTAGGTTCCAGGTACAATGCTTTATAGGCTCTTTCTTATCAATCTTCTCACCAAAAAATCCATACTGAAGGTATAATTACTATTCCTTTTTTACTGATGAGCAGCAGACTTAGTGACCATGAGAAACTGATCTTCAGAAAATGAGGCTCAGAGAGGTAATAAAAAGAGCTGCTCTCTGGGGAACATCAGCCAAAGGGGCCTCAACTATCACCTGTATTTTATATTCTAATGTAAATCATTCCGGAACTGACTCTTTCTTGAGCTCCAGACTACCTTCTGACCCTTCTACATGACATTCCCACTCAAATAATCCACTAAAACCCAAATTCTACATGCACAAAATTGACTCTACAATCTCTCCCTTCAATAGCACTCTCCCCCAAAAACCTGGTAATCTACACCAGGTATTTGAGAGAAAATCTTAATTCTTCTCTACCTTCCTCCCTCCCTCAACCTTCACCATCAACTGTTCATCATGTCTCATGGAATGTACCTTTAAAATCTGTCTCCTACTCAGGCCTTCCTTCCACTACACTGCCCAAATGCAGCCCACATCATCTCTTTACTATAACATTGCTGTAACCACATGCTTCAGTCTCTCAACTACTCCCTTCCTCTTTAACACACCAATTCCAGCCTTCTTTCCTACACAGATGGCTGTATCTGTAGATTTCTCACATACTCTTATCATGCCCATGCTTAAAACCTTTATGGCCTCAAAGCTTAGCTCAAATATCAGCTCCTTTTTGAAATCTTCCAAATGTGCTCCCTACCCAAAGTAGAATTAGTCATCAGTTTTCCCATCTTAGTTCATATGCTAGGGTATATTTATCACAGATATAATGTAGCCATGTATGCTGGTCTCCGCTCTCAGCCCACGTTGAGCATGCCTGGATGGTAAGGATCTGGATTTATTCATCCTTGCATACCCTGTATTAAGCACAGTACTGAGCATCCATGTTAAATAAATATTTACCTAACCATCAATTTAGAAATGACTAGAGGATATCATACAGTATCACATCCATTTGCTGAAACAAACTCTAATCACCTTTCCTTCCAAATAAAAAAACATTCTACTATGAAAATCTCAGTAGGAGGAAAACGGTGCTGAGAAATTGTGCCTAGTACTTCTGGTCTGAAGCAGAAGATGCCAAATTTCATAGGAACTTGCTACAAAGCTATTTTTCAGACCAGGCTCTCACTCTGCAAAGGTGTAGAGGTCAGATAACTAGCAGATTAATTCCCTATGCACTCCCATTTTGAAGACTTATCTAACGGTTCTACTGTTTCTCTTTCGCATCTCCATTTGCTTTATTCTTCACACCCCCATCATTGAGCATGCTAATAGCCTTTGAAGAAATCAATAGCCTGCCATGGGCTCTCACAAGGAGTGCAGTTCAGGTCTGGCAGGTGAGTCATTATGGCGTTGGTTAAGGAAACAGCTGCGAACCTTTCCCAGAGACATCAGCTGGCATGCAAAAGGGCAGAATGTGGCCTTAAGATGAAACTGAATGCAAAGTCAAAAATAATTTAACTTATATTTTATTTATGATTCAATGAATTAATAATCAAGGATATTTGCATGGGCAAATTTTTTAAGTAGTAGAGTATTCTTTGATTGAATTATATTTCCCTTTGTAAGATATTTAAATGATTAACATGATAGAGCATATCACAGTGAAATCCAAAAATCCTTTTGGGAGAGTTCTTTATATCTTAGACAGGTATTACCAATCCAAATTAGTGACTAGGTGCAAGTGGTAACACCCTACCTTACACAGACTAAAGCTATGACAAATTTTGTTTTGATGAAATTTTCTTTGAGTAAAATTATATTTTTAAAAAGTGAGGCTTACTGGTCTAATAGGTCTAATAGTTTCTGACTTAAATCAGTATCCTTAAGCATTATTTGGCTAACTTACATGCAAGAAGCCTTTTCAAGTAAGAACCTATTTAGGAGGTAGAAAAAATGCTATGTATGTATCAGGAAATTGAGGCATACCCAAGTGGTTCTTTGTTTCCCAAAAAGAAGTAACTATTACTAGTAAGGAATTTGAAGTCTCCTTGGCCACCACAAACATTTGATTCCTGTTTGACATGTATACATCCAGATCTTTCCTCTGAAGTTATTTTCACATACATTCATATGCAGAAATAAATGATTGCATTTGAGGCCTTTATATTTATATAATGCTGATAACATTATTCTGCAACTTATTTTCACATAATCTTGTCTGTTATTAAGAACAAACAGCTTAGGGTCAAATCCCAACTCTACCCCTGTATCACCTGCATGTCCTCAGACAAGTTACTTACCCTCTTTCCTGCCTGTTTTTTCATCTGGAAGGTAGGAATAATAATGCTACCTCCCCTACACGATTTTATAAGGCTTAATGCAAAACCTTTAGAGCAGTGATACATGGCATAAACTTTATGTGTGCTGGCTTATTAGTATTATCAGATGCTAATATCTCCCTTAATCTTCTTAATTTCTGAGTTTTATTCCAATTTCTGGAATCCCTGGAGATGTCCCCCATCTCATGACTTTAAATACCATTTACACACTGAGAGGTCTCAAATGTATGTCTCCAAGGTGGACCTCACCACTAAACTCCAGAGTCACGTATAAAACCGCCTACTCAGCATCCCCAGTAGGATGTCTAATAGACATCTCAGAGCTACTGTGTCAGAACCTACCCAGCCACTTCTGCTCTTTTTCTTGCTGATCAAACTAAAGCCCTTGATCCCCTCGGATGCCTTTCTGTCACGCCAGATCCAATCTGCAGGGAAATTCTGCCCACCCTCTCTTCCATATCCATACATCCAGCATCCAAACTCTTCACACCACATCAGCCACCCCGACTCCGGTCACAGACACAATCATTCTCCTCTGAGTATTATACTGGCTTTCAAACTGAGTTCTCCACTTGCACCCTTGTCTCTTTCAGTCTGTTCTCCACACAGCATCAGCAAGATCTGAGTAAAACGTACAGCAGACCATGTGACTCTTCTACTTGAAACCCCTCAGAGTCAAAGTCCAAGTCCTCACAAGAGCTGCACGCCCCACCTACAAAGGCACCTCCGCCTCTGACCTCTTCTCCTGCAAGCCTGTCTTGCTCACTCTCTTCCAGTTACATGGCTGCCCTTCTATTCTGCAGACCAACAGGCATGCTCCACTGCAGGGCTTTTGCACTTATTAGAATCCTAATTAGATGCTCTTCCCCCCAAATATCCACATGGTTTCCTATCTTGTATCCTTGAGGTATTCGTTCAAATGTGACCTCATTGAGGCCTTTCTGATCAAAATATTTAAAATTACAAACCAGCTTTTCCCACATCCCCACTTTGACACTACACTTCCTATCTCATTCCCTGCTTTCTTTCTTTTTTTCCTTAACATTTACCATGACCTGTCCTAATACTTCACTTCAAAAATTTTTATATTTTGCCTGACTCCCCCTGCTATGTATAAGCTCCATGAAGGTAGATATTTTTGTTTATTTTGTTCAATGCTTTATCTCCAGTGCTTGGGATAGTGCTTGGCACATGGTGACTATTCATAAATACCAATAATAATAATGATCGTCACTAAATATTTAGTAAATAAATAAGTCAAGGCACTATGATTTGTTTACCCATTCCTTTGATGAGTGACCTTTAAATTGTCCCTGAAATATAACATCTGTGAGTGTCTTCCTAGAATAGATATCAAAAAGTGGAAACAGGGTTGAGTATTTATACAAATTCCCTTTAACAGTTACAATCCAAAAGCCTGTAATAACTTACATTTCCAATAATAGAATATAAAAATACTCTTGCTAAATCCACCTCATATTTGTTTCTTTTAAACTATAGTTCCTTTTGCTTGGAAGATCCTCTCTGTCCTTAATTCCCATTCTCTCCCTGATGAAATTCTACCCATCCTTCAAAACCCAAGTCAACTGCTATGTCCCAGAGGTAGGTAATCCCCTCAGATTTTCCTGAGTAGATCAGCCATTTCCTCCTCTATGTTTTGTAGCACACATTTTATGCTTTAACCTTTATCATGTTGTTTTGTAATCTGTGTATCTGGCATTTGCAATGAGCTCCCAGTATCTAGAATATTAGTGCATCCTTGGATACTGGTAAAGTGTAGCAGAGAGAAGTCAATCAAGCAATACAGTATTTCTTTGAATAATGTTGATTCTTGGTCCTCTCCTCCAGAGATTCTGATTCAGTAGCTCCTAAGTAGAGCCTAGGAATCTGAATTTTTACTCAGCACCTCAGGTGATTCTGACTTAATTGATCCATAGAGCCCACATTGAGGAATACAGCTATTAAGAAATACTAGGAATACTTGGATCAAGCATTGTAGAACTATATCCTGATGCATTACCCACCATTATTATAGGTAGGTGTATTAAAAATTATTTTTAACCATTTTGTGAGATATGATTGACATACAGAATGCTGTCCATATTTAATATGTACAACTTGATGAATTTGGAGATAAGTATATACCCATGACACCATCACCACAAATATCCATCACCTTTAAATGTTTCCTCCAGCTAATTTTGTTGTTGATGTTTAAAATCTTGGTAATATTAGGTATCTTCCCAAAAGCTCATGAATATCAGCCAATTAACTCAGGAAACTGTACATGAGAATAAGTAATTTACTGGCTACAATTAACCCCAGTTAAACTAAGTCAAAGAACCCAGAGTAAAGTTTCCTGTTTTTTTAGTGCTATGTTTCAACTTACTGAAATGTGAGCCAGAAGAGTTAATGTGACTTTCAAGTGTGAGGAAATAGGGACATCTGGGAGGAGAGGGTGCTGTCTAACACCTGCACACACCAGGCCCACAGAATAGCTAGGGCAGGAATTCATGTCAATCTCCACTTATAGTGGTAAAAACTGAGATTCAATGTGGTCATGTAATTCACTCAAGCACACACCCTCGTAGTATCTGATAAAATTCAGGTTTTTAATCCAAGTCTTTCTGACTGCAAATTTAATGCTTTTTTCCCAATATACCACATTCCTCCCATATACTCCATAGAAAATATAGATGAGTGTGCAAAAAACTGATATGTGTCTTCTGTGATGAAGAATTATCTAACACTACTACTTCACAGTTGCATGATCTTCTAGTGGTCCTTTCAACTCTTTGGGCTTCAGCTTCAGAGGGTAATATATGAAAATAAACAGCAGTATCTACCAGAGGAAGCCACAGGAGCCAGACCAGCAAGTGGCGGCTGTCAGGAGACACCAAAGTGACCCCATATGCCACATCACGGTACTCACAGATGAAGTGCATCATGGACATTGGCCCTCCAGAGTAAGTGGAAAGAGAGCAGCACTTAGAATGAGAACCATATTCTGCTTTAGACTAGCAAACTGTGAGAAAAAGTGCTTAAGATTGACGTCAACGTGCCAGGTCCCAAATCCCAGCCCCACCACCTTATTAGCTATTTGAAATCTGACAAAGAAATTAATTTCTCTCAGCCTCAGGATCCCTTCCACAAAAGGGGAACAATAGTACCTCCCTCACAGGGGATTAAATAAGCAGATGAACCTACAGTGCTTAGTGTATCACTGCCACTCAACAAACCTTGGTCATTATTAACTATTTTTATTATATCACAGTGTAGTCAACTAGTCAATATAAACATCTAGAATTTCTATTTCCTTACAACTAGAAATTAATTCAACATACTTAGGTACCACAGTCCAAGCCAGTAGGATGTGTGTGCTCCATCTTAATGCCTAAAAGCCTAGAAGTTTGTTTTTATTCAGTGTTGCATAAGTTAATTTCTCTAGCAACTAGTAACTTTGCATCTTGTGTAAAAATAAAGATTGTGATTTTCTTATGCAGGTCTGGAAACCATATCACATGTTTTGTCTACATTGAGCAACAATGTATAAAATATTCTATTTATCTACTTAATAAGATCATGTATTGATACTATAATTACTCTCCTAGCTTTTTATTCTCCATGTAATATCTAAAAGAGTATTTTTTACATTAATGCATTAAGAAATAATGGCTTATAATAAATTGGTATTTATTTTCATATGAAAAGTTCATATGAAATGTTCATGGTGGAACCAAAGCTTTCTTATTTAAAAGGAACACAAAAATATGTGCACATTGATGTATTTTTTAAAAGATATTACAAAAAAATTCATAATGCCATGTTTTGAACAAGTCAAGGAATTTGATAAAATTTGATATTATATTCTACATATTACATGGGAATTGTTGAATGCCCGCATATACATTATGTTTCTAAAGTGTGTTTAATCCTCACATAAAACTAAAATTTAGTTTACATTTTAAAATCAAAGTCATATGTAAATATTTTCTTTTTGGTAAAATCTGTTATTGACCAGAAGACATGACTATGTAACTGAATTAAGACATTGCTTGATCTTGTAAAGGAAATTATTATTTAACTTTGAGAAAGCATAAAATATACTCATTCCCATACAAAAAGTTTAAGGAAAGAGACATTATATTTACACCCCATTAAGAAGTAATGACTATGGTGTTTTTTGACTTTTTTGGAAAGCTGAAGTATTTTGAGATCCGTTTTTCTGAAAGATAATAAATGGTTTTGAATTAAGTCAAAAAATAATTTTCAATGGTATGACCTTACTGATCTTACTGGGATATCAATAATATAAATCAATTGCCTGAAAATCCATAAATATAGAAGAAAGCTTCAAAAGTATCATAGCATCAACTTCAAAAGCAAGCTGGTTTAATACAAAGCACACGTAGGAGTGACAAAATAATTTATCTTCGGCATTTCCAATTATTTAATTTCTAAACTTTTTTATGAAAACTAACTGGAGAAAGTAAACTTTTTATATTAATCACATTTATTACTATTAATTACAGATTTTTATCCACAATATCAAAATATTTTGGGAAATGGATGAAAGGTATTCAAGACTTACTTCATTTTTTATCTATTTTTCATGCTCTCAATGTTCTTCCACTTAACTTCCTACCTGTAAAACGTTTGTAATGAAGTAGGTTCATATTAGAACACTAGGTTGCTTTGTAAACAATAAGTTTCTCGATTGTCACTTTGGAGGACAAATGGAGTATCAAATTTAACTTTTTAATTTATTTTCTTAGAAGACACAAATTACATTTCAGTGACTTTTATTCAAACTCACTACTGCTGAATTGCAAAATGTTGTCTTTGTCCTTAAAATCATGACAGAGAACTTTATCTGTATTCAAATTGCCTACTGGTTTGTGGTATTTCAATAATAAAACAGCAGGATTGAAGGCTCATGATGAGAAATCTGACTAATTACCTGTTAGATGATAGATGGTTGTAACTAGGCAGTGCCAGTCACTGAAAACAAAACACTTCCAGATATCAATCAGCTTCCTGACAAATCCAATTTCCTTCACATTCAGTGGACAATAAATGGGAATTTTACCTCTACATCTATATAGTGCAGAGTTTTAACTTTAAAATATGCATAATGATATTTTAATAAAATACAAAATTTTTAAGTAAATTAGTATTTAGATACCTGACATATTCATATTTCAGTCTCACAGCTTTTAAATAGATAGATGGTGGAAATAATTAACATTGTAAATCTGTATTGTATTCCATTGAGGAGGGCAAGGTGTACTTAATAGTAGTTTTCCTATTTTCTTTCTGCATTTACATTTAAGTCAAATTATTCACCACAACTCTAATGGCTGTGTTCATTCTCTTCATTTTTTTTTAAATTTTGTGGTAAATTAGTTGGATGTACATTCTACATGAGATTCAAAAAGCAGAATGCCCAATTAACACTGCCACATACCAGCATGTGGGCAGAGGTAAAGCAAAGAGGGATTGAAGCATGGAAATTGAATGTAGGCCTAGAGAAATACCTCTTCTCCCTTATATGGAGTGATTACATAGCCAATATTTGGGATTTATGGTTAACCCTAAAAGTTATCACCTTCAGTATCTTATTCTGTGATAAAAACAAGAAAATTAAAGGTGACAGAGGAATAGAGAAAGGAAGAAACACCACTTTCTATTTATGGAAGAAAAAGGTATCTGTAGGCAAAGATTGAAAAGTGTAATAGTATACAGTCTGAAACCAGGCATTTTCAAATGTTGTTTGTGGGAGGGTAAGTTGATGCACTTCATTGAGGGACGGTTTGGTAATAATTCTCAAAATTTAAGTGTTTAGACACAGCAATCCACTTTAAGAATATCTACAATAATTATTCACATGTATCTCTATGAATGCTCACTGTAGTACCAGCTTTAATAACAAAGAAGAGTTTCTTTAATGGAAATTATTTAGGGTCCTCCATAAGGGCATGGTTCAATAAAGTATCTATACCCATACAATAGAACACTAGGCAGTCACACATAGTCTTTAAAAAGAATGAGTTAGATCTCTATGTGATATTTTGGAACAACATTCAAGACAAATTTTAAGTGAAAGTAAGCCAGCTACATCTGAGACTTTTTTAAAGTACATAAATTACAGGGTATAAATACAAATACATGTTTGATTTTGAATAGAAAATTCATGGAAAGATACATTGTGGCTACCTTTGAGAAAGGCTTCTCAAGACCTGAGATAGAGGGACTGCTTACTTCCCATTGCATACTCCCTTAAATTGTTTAAAATTTCATCATGATTTTTTATCTCCTTTTCAATAATAAACAAACAAATGAAAAAGTAAACAAGAAAGAGAGGGAGGGAGGGAGAAAGGGAGAGAGGAAGGAAGGAAGGAAGGAAGGAAGGAAGGAAGGAAGGAAGGAAGGAAGGAAGGAAGGAAGGAGAAAGGGAGAGAGGAAGGAAGGAAGGAAGGAAGGAAGGAAGGAAGGAAGGAAGGAAGGAAGGAAGGAAGGAAGGAAGGAAGGAAGGAAGGAAGGAAGGAGGGAGGGAGGGAAGGAAGGAAGGAAGGAGGGAGGGAAGGAAGGAAGGAAGGAAGGAGGGAGGAAGGAAGGAAGAAAATAGAAAATATTTACACACAGATGGGTTTCTTTCACTCCAAAGTCCATCCCTCTCTGCCAGTCAAACATTTAGGGAGAGGAGATTAAATTTTTTAAAGCAGTCTAAATCCTGTACTTTTCTGACAGCTATGAGAACAGAAACAAAAGACATGACGCAGGTCGGTACTAATGAGCTGAACTTGAACATGACCATCCCCTGAGGCTGACTGCTTGGCTATGACCTCGTCTGTGACTAAGAACTGTGATGGAGTGTTTGAGGACTGCAGTATCTAATCCAAGCCACCTGGGAGAATGAAAGGTCACTCCAGCAGTAAAGCACTTCAAGCTTGCACTTTATCTACACAGCCAGGCAAAGAAGGGGATATACAAGGACTAGAGAATGATGAAAAGTTCAAAAAGTAGGAAATGCCTCCCCAACTCATTCTAGACTGGAATACTCTGTATATTGAAACAGGATACCTCTTCTTTTAAAGGCAATAAGCACATGTTGATAGATACATGCACACACATACACACACACACACACACATGCTTAGTTCTTTCATTCTTTGCAAGATAGGAATTAGACACGTACAAAAGTCAAAGAAAATCTAGAAATGGCAAAAGACATTGTCAAAGCTAACTTTACAGTAGAAGGGGTAAGTCTTCAAACAACACATGACTAAGGAGTATTTAAACCTTTGACTGAAACCTCTACCACTAACGGCATTACCATATTAAATACAAAATCAGGAGCTCAAAGTGTGTAAAACTGTTATCTCAAAGTGATGAAAAACTGAGGTAGAGGTGTGGCTTTTAATGACAGACTACCTTGGAATGATGAGGGGCAAGAAACAGAAATGCACTCCAAAAGGAAAGAGGAAATTAAAGCAAAAAATGAAAGAGGAAATTCAAACCAAAATTTGGAATCTATTACATGTTTCCAAATTTTACCCAGGGCCAATCCTGGCCAGAAAATTAGTAGATAGAGTGAGGCTACAGATTCTTGTATTAATAACTAGAAAAAGAATAATTTCTTTACCTTCTCACACCTTTTTTTCAATTAAATATGTCTTTTCAAAATATAAAGACTAACTATGAAGACCAAAACGCATTATAAAAATTATATTAATATAAGAAAATAAAAATAATTATAAGGATATAGAGCAACTGGTACTCTTTCATTTTTGGTGGGAAATTAAGATGGTATTCTTTTGTAGTTTATACAAAATAGAACCTGTACTTACTATATCAACCAACAATTCATCTGTTAAACATTTAACCAAAGGAAACAAAAATATATGTTCCACAAAGACTTGAACCTAAATGTACATAGCAGCTTTATTCATAATATTCTCAAGCTGGAAATAAGCCAAATATCCGTTAAGTATTTAGAGAAGCAAATTGTTGTATATCCATACAAGGGATAACTGCACAACAATAAAAAAGAATGAATTACTGATACTAGTGATAACATTAAGCTGAGCAAATGAAACTATATACAAAAGAATACACACCAGATGTTTGCAATGACGTAAAACTCTAGAAAAGACAAAGCTAATCTCCAGTGACACAAAGTGTATCAGAGTTTGCCAGGATCCAGAGCTGCAAGAGTTTGACTTCAATGTACTGATGAAATGTCTTTTATATCTTGATTGAAGAGGTTGTTACATAGGTATATAAATTTGTCAAAACTTTTGAAACTTTTCAAACCATACACCAAAAATGAGTTCATTTTAATGTATGTAAATTATACCTCAATAAAGTTGATGTTTAAACCAAAGTATATATGACAATAATCATAATCATGTAGAAATTGTTTGCCCTAATAGTTAAGGAGCAGTTTAGAAAAAAAATGGATTAATGAAATAACTTTGATTTATTGAGTGGTGAAACTGTGACTGAAACTCTTTAATACTTTATTTAGAACTCCATTAATGTTACTAATGTTTTAAATATTTATAATGCATAAAACCATAACATATACGTATTTATTTACATTATAATCAGCAAGCACATGAAATATGTAATAAAATTTACTTTCCTATCTAGTTGTTAACTCAAAAAATATTTGGAGAATTTACCATATTCAAACTCTATGTTGGTACATGACACAGAGATATAAAAGATTGAGATTCTGGTCTCCAAGAGCTTTTAATCTATTATGAAAAGCATAGTCATTAAGAATACACTTAATTACTTAGTTGGGTTTAAAATGGTAAAGTCCAGTCCCCATTGTGAATCCATGCATAGTATTATTTGTGTTGAGAAAATGTTGAAGTTGGATCTGCATAAAAATTGAATAACAGGAAAAGATGCAAATAGGAATTACCAGTATATAAAGAAACAAAAAGACAATATAAGACTCAATTAAAGAGACAATCTTAGAAAAGAAAAACATAAAACACAGAAGGAAATCAAAATGGAGTAAAAATATAACACTTTTTATTCAAGTTTCCTGAACAGATAAAAACCAAACCAATAAAAGAGCTAATGTGAGGAATCAATTATCTGTATTATCAAATTATATATAACATGTATTATATAATGTGTATTCACAGGTATAAATCCAAAAAAAATTAAACTATGAAGAAAATTCTAATGTAATATTTTGAATCCTCAATAAAGTTATCAAAGTTTAACAGTCTTGCCTGCTCTCTCTGATCAATTGCAACTCATTAAGTTTTCTAAAGGACATAGTTACCAGAATACACATTTCCCACCAAAAATGTCAAACCAACCTTGAAATTAGGCCTGGGATTAATTTACAATAGCAAACAGAGATTTTCAGAGAACTGGAATCTGGCAAGAATCTTCCAAATTTGTAACAAGGCAATGAAATAAATTCACCAACAATGATTCAAAGGTGAGCAAATCAACAATTGAAATGATGGGTGACTCTGAAGGACTAGGAAAAATGAAATCCAAAATTATCTTTTATTTTTAATAACAAATATAATAAGTCACTTTTACACAAAAATGTTGGCTATCCCCCTAGCAGCAACAAATACTCAAGGACCTTGGAAAAGTTCCTGAGAAATGCTAATAGTGTCTCAGTACCTATACACAGGAAGGAAAGGACAGGCGGTGGTGGGCCATGGGGAAAGAAAGGCTCCAAAGAAGTCAAGGTATTTGGAAAAAGTAAGGACGATTTGAAACAAAATGGGTTAAAATTTAAGGTCAGTGGTAGACTGGTACTTAGATTACATTGATTTAAAGAGTTTAAGAATGATGGATGAAATAATATGGAATCTGGGATTTTCTTCAAAATAATACAGGAAAAGGGAGTGGGTGAGAGTATGGAAGAAACATGTGTGACCATTAGTTGACAGTTGCCAAATCTGGATGATGGCTACATGCAGGTTGATGATAATATTTGTTCAGTTTCTTATATATTTGAAATGCTCCATGACAGCTTTTTTAAAGAAGCACATTCGAATTTTGAATTTGAATTCAAATAAGTGAAAATTGGGAGGGAGTACAAAAAGCACACTTAATTCAGATATTCATATAATTGACTGTCCAAACTGAGACATGCTGGGAATGAAAGGAAGCAGTATTAATACGTGTAACTGGTACAAGCCTATTCCAGTGCTGACCTGAGCAGTCTAGTCTATAAGGTCAGTCAACTTTTAAGCAGCAGATTTCAAGTATCAGGCTAATGGAATTTAAAATGCATTACAAAGACAGGAAATGGAGAGGACAACTTGTAGTTGAGAACATTTAAATAATGAGTAACCAGTTTTCTTTAAGTGTCCTTGAAGAACCAGTTCAAATCATTGCCAAAATTGCTGATCTGTCTGGACAAGTCACAGACTGGTGGGTGGGGTTGGAAGCCAGCCTCAGATGTGTTTGCTTTGGCCTACTACATACTAGGCCATCAAGTGCTTTCTTAAAACTGAGTTTCTCACCAACATTTCCAGGCTGAAAGACGTCATGTTAAAACCCAGATTTCTAACTTCTCTTGAAACACTTGAGTATTAAGACTGACAGATATTCTCATATGGCAGCAACGGACAGCAGAGCATTCTTTCTCCAGTCCACCCCAGTCCTCACCTCACTCCAGTGATTTCTACTGCTGGGCCGCTTTGGGTGATTCCTTCTTTGGCTCGTATAGATACTTGACTTTTCATCCTTCATGTTAGATCAAGCTTTCTTCATTGGCACAATGAAAGTGAGGTTGGCTGCAGAAGCTGTTATTTTATAAGCAATTGAAAATAGAAATCAATAAGCCCCAACAATCTGTAAATTCCAGAAGATCTGTAGATGTTTTAATAGGCCCAACAGAAGAAGCAAGGACTATTTAGAAAATTCCTCTTTCATTTTTCTACATTTCAGACCATTTCATGTTTCCCTAAGTAATTTCACCTAAATTTATATGAATAGGGCTCCTAGAAATTCTCTTACTAAAAAAGATAATCACTAATCTGCAGCCCATTGGCAAAATGCACAGTCAAAGGCCCCCGCTGCCCACCCTGTTTCTTTCAACATGCCTGGAACATCACTGGGTATGTGACTGTCAGCAAATCTTCATTAATTACAAGGCTCATAAACAGCTGTGCAAGTGGGAAGCTGGGGAGAGACAGCTCCTGTCTTGGTAAGAGAGTGTTTGTAACCAAAAGGGGTTTCTAGCTACAAAGCATTCCGAAATAGAATGAGTTGTTTTAAGAATAAAGTAACATCAGAAAGCAAGGAAGCTCATCATGGAGACTGGTACCTAAACAACTAAAAAAAATAAATGAAAACTCTCCCTCTTGAGCACAAAGGAAATGGAGAGCTGTAGTTGGTTTCATAATCAACTTACAGGGACTTACATATTTTGAAAAAGTATTACTAGCAAAAATATGTGTGGTTTGAACTGGTATCTCTCGTAAGGCAGAGAACTGTGTTTGCTTGCTTAGTGTTGGTCCTAGTCCAAGGAGAATTATCACAGACCAGTTTGGAGGACTTTCCTTCCTACTGGTTCCCATTATGAAACCTCCACTGCAGCCAGGCTGATGTCTACTCTTGTCCCCTCGCAGACTGTTCAAAGTCCTTTGGCCTCCCTCACTATTTAGGGATTTCCACTGAACATTTCATGAGCTAGAATTACAAAGAATATTTTGAGTCGTTAGCACATATCAGTCTGAAAAAAATGTTGCATAATATATAATGTTACCAATTTGTTCATCCTATATACTCATTATCTCCTCCCATTATTTCCTTCAAACCCTCTCCAGAGATTTTTATCTCCACCATCACAGCCTCCTGAGTTTTCATGTCAAATCAGTAATAATTTCTATGTTAGTGGATTAAGTGGTCATTTCTCTGTCCTCATCTGGACTTGCCTGCCATCAATATTTGGCATAGCTGGTAACTCCTTCCATCTTGAAACACTTTCTTCACTTGACTCCCTGGACCATCCTCTCTTGGATTTCCTCCTTTCTCACTTATTACTTCTCAGCCTCCTTTGTTACTTCTTTATCTCTATGAACTCCAAATGTTGGAGCACCCAAGACTTGGGCTTTATAGCCTTCTCTTTGATCTTTACATTCATTTCTTCATGGTCTAATTCAGTCTCAAGGTTTTAAGTAATATTACTATGTTAATGACTCAAATATTACTATGTTAATGACTAAACTGCTCCACACAAATATCTAAAGACAGGTCTAATTTTTATCATGCCCAAAATGGACTTCCCCACACACAAAGACATCCTATAAAACTTTCTTTTCCACAGCCTTTTCTTCCCACTGTTTTAAATTTTATTTATTAGTTTTTCAGTTTTTTTATTGAAGTATTGTTGCTATACAATCTTATATTGGTTTCAGATATGCAACACTGTAGTTCAACAGTTACGCATATTATTAAATCTTCACCCCCACTATGCACTTACAATCTGTCAACATAAGATGTTACAGAATCATTGGCTATATTCTCTATGCTGTACTACTATCCCCATGACTGACTTATACTATGACTGACAAATTTTGTGTTCCTTTATCAACTTCCCCACCCAACCACCCCAAACCCTCCCCAATGGTAACCACCAGTCACTTCTCAATGTCTATGAGTCCACCACTATTTTGTTCATTTGGTTTTGTTTTTTTCAGATTCCACATATAAGTGAAATCATGTGATATTTGTCTTTCTCTGCCTGGCTTATTTCACTGAGCGTAATACCCTCTGGCCCATCCATGTTGCTGCAAATGGCAGGACTTCTTTATTTTTTATGGCTGAATAATATTCCATTCTACATATGCACCACATCTTCTTTATCCATTCATCTATTGATGGACCCTTTGGTTGCTTCCATATCTTGGCTATTGTAAATGATGTGGTGATAAACATAGGGGTGCATATGTCTTTTTGATTCAGGCATTTTGTTTTCTTTGGGTAAGTTCCTACAAGTGAAATTACTGGGGTGTATGGCATTTCTACTTTTAGTTTTTGGAGGAACCTCCATACTGATTTCCACAGTGGCTGCACCAATTGACATTCCCACCAGTAGTGTAGCAAAGTTCCCATTTCTCCATATCCTTCCCAAAACCTGTTGTTTCTTATCTTTTGGATAGTGGCCATTTTAACTGGTGTGAGGTGGTATCTCATTGTGGTTTTGATTTGCATTTTCCTCTCATGATTAGTGATGCGGAGCATCTTTTTGTGTGCCTATTAGTCATCTGTGTTTCTTCTTTGGAAAAAAGTCTGTTCAGGTGCTCCACCCATTTTCTAATCAGTTATCTGTGTTATGGTGTTGAGTTGTATGAGTTCCACAATCTTCTTTATTTCAGTTAATGAAAACTCCATTCTTCCAGTTGTTCAAGGTCAAATACTTATTGTCAACTTTGACTTCTCTCTTTCTCTCACATGGACCTCTAATCCAGAAAAAATCATTATTGACTTTAGTGTCAGCATCAATCCAGAATCTTGACTACTCACCCCTTTCTCTACTACTTCTTTGTTCAAGTCTCCCAAATCTCTTGCCTGAATCATAGCAATAGCCTAACATCTGACTGTTGGCAGCTATCTCTGTCTAGTCTCAACTCAGAAACCATAATGATCTACTCAGAGTATGTTAGATCAAGTTAATCTCCTCAAAACCTTCCAGTGTCTTCTACCTCACAGAGAACAAAAGCCAAAGGCCTTAAACTTGTTAACAAGAATCTGAACGATCAGTTGTCCAACTCCTTCCCCAAGCTCCCAGCATCCCTTTCTCACTCTGACCTCCCCTACTTTCCTCCCCCTTGATCATTCTGCTTCAGACTCACAGAACGCCTTCACGTTCTTTGAGAATACAGGTCACTTGTTATTCCCTCTGCTTGTACTGTTTTTTCTCTAGATGACCTCTTACAATTCTTAGCTCAAATGGCAAAACCTTCAAACTGAGCTGTTCTCTGACTGCTCTATTTATTTCCTATTTATTTTCAGGATTTATTTTTCTGCATAGCACTTATGATCTTCTCATGAACCATATAATACACTTATTTATTTAGTTTTATGTCTGTTCATCTCCTCTAAAATATAAACTCCATGAAGGCAACTATTCCTGTTCATTTTATTCTATGTTAAATTCCCAGTGAATTCAACTAATATTTATTAAATGGAGAAATAAATATATATAATATTAGATACATTTTGAGAAACATGTATATGTCTTTAAATTTCCAAACCAAATTTAGCTCTAGATAGTGAGTAGGGAGAGAGTAAAAGGGATCATGAGTGGTATGAGTGGAAAAGGTTTTGAAAGTGGTACTTTATGCTATATATACTTACATAGCATATATATATATATATATATATACTTTATGATATTTTATGATAAATGGTACTTTATCCTTATAAATAGCTTCAAGTTTTTAAGTGTGATATAGTCATTAATTTTTTAATATGATGGGAGATTATTTAATAATAACATAATGCATCACAAGTACATACTAAATAGTCCCTATCTCCTGCACCTGAACTCCAGCTATAGCTGATTGTACTAGGGGATATATCTCCCAGGAATTGGGAACTGTGTCACTGAGAGACAAAGTCAATCAGAAAACTATGAGAAATAGGACTATAGGCCACATGGATTTGAGACCAATGTCAAGCAATGCCAAATGTAAAAATGAATTTTTGGAGAGAGAAATAAACCACAAGTAAGCAAAGTAAGCTCTTGTGAAAAGGGAAGTAGGAGACTAGCTGGAGCAGATGCTACAGACAGAGATGTATATGGCCTCCTACTTTTCAGTGCCATCCACATGCAGAAACTAGTCCTATTTCCTGTCCATGTTCCTTTCAATAAACACACTTTAGCATGAATTACTTTAAATAGAATTCAATTCCCATAATGTTAGAATTTTGATTTAAATACTTAATATCTTTCCTACTATATAAACTAAGACAATATCCCAACATTTGAGGAAATTATAAAATATAAGAAAATATGCCCCTGCCTTTAATTAAAAAGAATAAGAAGGCTAAGACCAACGTTGATTTTTGCCTTTGCAGGATTGTTCAAATCAATATTAATTTGCATACCCTCATTACTTAATTTTAAGTCTCATTGTTATTAAAGCTATTTTTAATAGTTATTCAGTAAGAGCTCTTTAATTCTGTCATACATTCCCATCAATTAAAACAGCTTTTTTCAGCCTGAATATCCCAGACATTTGGTGAGGAGAGTTGAATGTAATTTGCTACTACTAATAAAGGACATAAATTTATTAACTGTTTTCCTTTCTTCTAAACTTGAACAACTGTAGTTCCTTGCATTCCCAAATACATTCATCAGTGAGAGAGAAAGTGGTGGGGTTGCAGGTAGATCCACAGGAGTCACACATTATCCTCAGAATGTTTTACTATGTCCCAACCCATAATTTGAAATATCCACACTGTGAGCCTCATATTGCCACCTTCCTATTATACAAGTCATTTATTCAGAAAGGGATTCTGTGGCCTTGTGAGCAATGGTATGTACCCAAAAAGTATCTATCACATGTTCCATCTCATTTCCTCTTAACTCATTTATTATTATCCAATGCTTTTCTTGTGTGTGTGTTTTGTTTTGTTTTTTTGGTCTTTAGAATATAGTTCTATTAGAGCTGAAACCTAAGATGCCTGTTTTTGTTGATCAGCATTTCCCTAGCACCTTAGAATATGTTGTACCTGGCACAAAACAGGCACTCAGCAAATACTTACCGTGAAGAATAAATGAATGGTGTCATTAGCATGCCACGCTGGTCACACCCCAGAGCGTTTTCCATTTCCTTAGCCAGAATCCCCTACCCCTTGTTCTTCTCATGGCTGGTTCCTTCACATCATTTAGGTCTCAGCTCAAATGTCAGCTTGTCAAAAGGCCACTGATTACACTAGCCTCTTCACCCTTCAAGGCCCTTTCTATCCCATAATGCTGTTTTACTTTAAGCACAGCACTCATGACTATCTGAAGTTCCCTTTTATATATATTCTTTCCATGTTCATTATTATCTGTCCCCAAACTGGAATGTGAGCTCCATGAAGAACTTTGACTTGTTTATCACTGCATCTCCAGAACCTAGCAAAGGGACTGGCACTTAGAAGGCACTCAATAAATGTGGGGTTGAAAATTGCAATTATACAGCCACACATGATATCACTGTTCTTCAGTACTGGGATGCAGACAGCAGACTAAATTGCTATATGTGCAAGTAATTTTTGGATAATTAAAATTTGCACAGAATATAGATTAAGATACTGACAAGTTATATTTTCAGATATATGTAGAATCCTGATTGGTTGCAAGTGGCTTATCAGTAGCTTGTTCAACTTTGGCTATCCTTGCTTATTAGTTGCCAAAAGAAAATCTTTCTATCTTTCCTCATATACACTGAAAAATGAGATCGTAAAGGAGACTTAGTTGCAATGAAACCACAACTAACACATGTGGTAAATGTGTGCCTTTCTTCAATGTATCTGTGTATGCAAACAGGCAGAATTCCTAAAAGTAGAATGCTTCCAAATCTTAAAACCTCCTTCCCATGCTAACATCACCAAACAGAATTAAGTCCCATTTTATAACAATCTCAGATCTAAAGGGGGAGGATGGTTTTTCTCCTCTGAGCCCCCAAAATCACAGTAACAACCGCACTGAGTCACTGATTGCTGAATTTGGCCATAAGAGGCAGACTGGAACTATCAAATCTGGAGACATTCACCACTAAGACAATTCTTAGAGGCCTGCAGTCCTCTCCCTGCACAACCATTCCCAGCCAGTCTACAGGCACCTGTTAAAGTTGCCTTACTCTTCACCTTTTAGAAATCTTCTCTGATCAATATCAGTCAACCTTTAGGACAGTCAGACAACAAATATTTATTGACCCTCTATTATGTAGCTGGCACAGTTTATGCAGTGGAAATATATCAGTAAGCAAAACAGATAAAAATGCTTTACATTTTAACTGCCTCATATTTAAAGACAGATAAATATAGAAAGAACAAATAGCAGATGTTTGATAGAGATGAATACCCAGAGTCATAAATACATTCACAGATAGAATGGTCTGTGCATAAGCACGTAGTTATCTTGTATCTCCCAGGGAACTCAGAATTATATAACACTGAAGATCATATTTGGGATTTGAATCAGGTATGTTGCTAACCAATTGTTTTCCTGTAGCACTATGTGTGCATGTTATCCTCATGGGCGTCTCTTGAGGTGAAAATGCGTTCTTCATTTCCATTGTACTATGTTCAGGGGGCAAGTTATACAATGCCTCCAAATAGACTATGAGTTCATTAACTGAGTTTTTGTTAAATAATACATTGCATTTACAAGGTGTTTTTTAACTTTTTAAAAGTTACTTTCAGGCACATTGTTATTACTAATACCATGCACATTTTCTTACTCTAATTCTAGATCAAGAAGAGGACAGTGAATTGTAGTAAGGGGAATGGTGCTAACACAAGTAGTACTTTTGAAACAACCAGCCTTGTTTGCTAAGAACCTATCCATTTGTTGGTGGCAGTGGTATTTGTGGTTTGTTTTTGTGAAACTCTATGAAAGTCCAGACTCTAGAAAGCACAATCATCAGGCAGTTTAAAATCACAGCAATGGCTGTGTGAGTCCAAGGGCACAGTGTAAGTCGTTAGCCAATGATTTTTAAACTTCACCTGTTAAAACGCAGATTCCATTGTCAACACCCTACCCCAGATTCTGATTCATTAGACCTGAAGCACAGCCAAGGCATATGAATTTTTATATATCCCAGACAATTCTGATACAAGTCCTCTGAGAAATACTGGTCCAGCGATAGCTTATCCAACTGCAAATATTAGACTGGGGATGGTCAGTCAGTTCAGTGAATGGCTCCCACAGCTTGGCATCTTCAGTATGGTTTGTTGCCAGAGGTCTGTTGCAGCAGGTATAACACAGGGATAAACAAAGCCATAATTTATGCATGTTATCAGAAGAACTCCGCTGCTGAAGATTTATAGACCAGGATCTAGCCCCAGAGAGAAAAGAACTAGAGTGCTTCTGATGTCCTGGTTTCATGGTGCTGTCTAGGGCTGGCTTGTATCCTACGGGAGGTTTGTATCCCAGGCAGAAAATTTGAGCATAGCCAGTATGTGGAAGAAAACTAGGACAGAATTCCAACCTGTGGGTGGGACAGATTGGGAGGAAGATGACTTTGCCACTTTGAAAGTTTTATTTGTTCCCATCCTTAATATTCCAGAGCTGGTTAGAGATGGGAAGGGGCAACATAAACTAAAACCAAAGGCTCACTATGAAAACCTAAGTCTGAAATCTTGATTCAATTACAAGTTGCATAATGAATTACAGCTGAGAATGCTGATGTGTTTTCTACCTCCAGCAGGAATGTCCCAGAAATGAAGTCTGAAGGGCAGATGCATTATAGAAGAAGAAACAGTGAGGCAGGAGTAAACTTCAAGAGTTGATGTCTCCTACCAGAAAAGTGGATGGCCCAACATCAAGCAATAGTTATAACCTCATTTTAAAATCTATTGCTATCAATGTTTTCCCCACATCCTGACAGAGGTTCTATCATAATCAATGCACAAAACAACTACAACTAGGGTGTTCCAACTAGGTCTTTCCAGAGATGTCAGAAAAACTAGATGGCAAACATTCAAGGAACTGCAAGTTTAAATTATTGAGCAACATTTTTGCTTACAAGATGGTAGGAATTGAGATATATATATAGAGAGAGAGGTATCTGGAAAAATATTAGCATTTATTTAAACCAGAGGGAGCATTTTTAAACATGTGAAAACTGTAGTAGAGAGAGAGGTTCATTGGGTTTTCCAAGTATACACATAGGCAGTCCAAGGTGAAATGAACTTCTACCATTTTTGTTTTAAAGTCCAAACATTTTGATTCTGCCTTTTGACTTCTCTGCTGAAAGATTCATGTATAGATAGACACTTTCATGGAATCTTTTTTCTGACTTCTAATCTTTTTCAATTTACCATTCTACTTTAAAATTTTTAAATATATACATAAACAGAAAATATTATCATGAATATTTTCATGTCATCCATAAATAGCTTGGCATAGATCTCTAAAGGATCAGTATTTTTTAAAAATCTTAACCACTACCTATGATTTCATATAATTTAATGAGATAAGGAAACATTACACTTAAATCACAGTGGATGAATTTCTATTTCTCATATTATGGATAAGTTGGGGACTATCTTATGTGGTACAAAGCTGAAATTCGATGAGTTTAAGTGATAGTTTTTCAAGTACTATGCTTTTTCCATATTGGTACAAGTTCATATGATTTTTTTTTCATAAAGGAATTCCCACTCATCACATTTTCCCAAACTCAGAAACTTTTAAGTGAACTATTTTGATTCCATTAAAACTTCTAGACTCTGGGAGTTATGAGATTTCCCACTTGAAGCTTTCGTTCTTCATTGATTATGATCATAATTGACTGAATTATTTTTCCTCTTGAGAACTACAGAGCTCCTTGATTTTGGTCGCTAACAAAGTCTCTGGCACTAGAAGCAAAACTGTTAAAAGAATAGAGAACAGCAACCCAAAAGCTCAAACCAGGCAGTGTTCGAAACATACACACACACTCACAAACATAAACACACACACATTTCCTTGAAAAAGCCACTCAGCATATTAGCAAACATTAACTATATATAGTTAAATAACAAATATTTACATGTTAAATAATATGATATCTAGGATGTGCTTCAAAATAATCGTGGATAGAAATCGTGGATAGAAATATAGATGAAACTAAATGAGCTATGAGTTGAAAATGTTGAAACTGGGTGACTCAGATTTATTATGTTATTCTCTCTACTTTTGTATATATTTGAAATTGTTCAGAATGAAACTTTTTATAAAGAGGATACGAATCACATGAAAATGACAAAACAAAGTCCTCCAATACACTTTGCAACACCTCCCTCCTGAATCTACTCACCCAACTAACTAATCAGAATAGTCTGGGTTGCACCACTTTCCAACTGACCGAGTGAATAGGAACAAAAGAGAAAAGACAAGACTTTGGAAAATATATCATCTGACCAGTTATTTCTACTTCTTTGATTAGTTACAGATAAGACCTACACAGAGTTTTTGAAGAACTCAAATGCAATCTTTTTCAAAAAACATGAATTACTCCTTGGTTTCATGGGGTGACTATAAAATGTTGTAAGGTGGACATAAAATTTCCTGGAAAATACTACCAGGGAATCAAGTCAGCCTCAGAGGTAAAGGAAAAAAGGCTTAATATTTTAGAACAGATTGAAATTCATGAAAAAGTTAATTTGCTGACACTTTTATAGTAAATATTTTAAAAACTGAATACAAATGAACCATAATAAAAATAAACAAACAAAAAAGCTTTATTTGCTACTGACAAGGGAATCTGTGTTTAGATCAAACAAAGAATAGAAGAGAGAAAAATCCTGCACAATTCTGCAAAGTATAAATGTCCCGGTGACCAGTCAGTGTCCTCTTTTCAAATGTTTACCTGGAGTCGTCAGAACTTGCTTAGTCTGCTTAGTCTGACCCACTTCAATCATAAAAATGGATTGCCTGGTTGCTGGAAAGCTCTGGAAAGCATTCACAGAACTTAAGCCCATCCATGGGAGCCCAGGCTAGCTGGCTACAGATAGGCAGTCGGACAAAACTGCCCCGAACAGACAAAGACCTGGCCAGCATTCAGGCAGCAAGCTCCCAGCACCATTACCACCACCCTGAGAAAGGTCTTTTGAGAATTTCATACTGCCTTAAGTTCCAGAGCAAGGGACAAGAGGAAGGAGATGAGGGCAAGAGAAAAGGAGAAAAGGAGAGCATAAAGGAGAGAGAAGGAAAGGTTTGTGACATGATATTTTGTTCTGATCTTCTAAATCATCAAGTGACAGCCAATATCTTCTGAAGAGAATCAGAGTTAAACATCCCCCTAAGTAAAGTTTTGTTTATGACTCTCTTAGGACAAATATCATATTTACCTTATATTTTATTTAACTGCATATGTGTCTCCTGTTATATTCCTCGAGGGAAGAAAGCATTTGGAATTTATTTTTGAAGTGCCATAGTTTCTATAACAATGACCATATTTATCTTTACTGTGTATTGGGTTAATTATTTAATCAAGTAATTGGTCCAGCTAAATGCAGTCAGTTGATAGGTAAGTAATAAGCAACAGCTGCAGAACCTGTATATTGAATAACATACTCAATATATTTAGCTCTTCACACTGATTCAGCAATGAGAGTAGGCAGGAAAATTGTGTTTTCTTCTTATTTTTGTTACTTTTACATAGTGGGATTTGTATAGCCTTCAGTGAATTAATACACATTATAGCAAATACATATATTAAATCTATTTGCCTGTGACCAAAACATTTGAGCAGTTCATACTTCTCAAATGTATGCCCCTAAACAACTGAATGTAACAGTGGTCTGTCTCCTAAGCACTCTCTGCCCCACTTTATGAAAATATTCTTTGTAATTCACACAAACAAGACACTAGAAATGTATTTTACTTCCTTTTCAAACTAAGAAAGTAAGAAAGATAGATTTCCTGTATCCTCCCATTTCACAGAACACATATTTCTGAAACAGGACTCTCAGAAAAGAAAAACCTTAACAATGAGGTTTTACGATAGGAATTGCTAGTCAGTTGAATTTCTAACTAAATCAGTCAAGTAAATTTTTTCCACCAATAAAATTTTGCCTTTAAAAGTTTTTTTTTTTTAATCCATGAACAAGAGTAAGTGAAATCATTGCTTTGAGAACTATAAGAAAATTTGGTAAGCATCTTGTCTAGGGCACTGATTTCACAAGTGGAAAAACTAAGAGCTAAGGGGATCAACTGACTTTATCAGGTCAGCAAGTAAAATCAGGACTGAGGCAGCACCAAAAATCACATAACCCCCATGGAATATTGCCTAAATTGTACAAATCACTTATTTGAAGAAATACACATAATGACCTTGAAAGTTGGCCCTTCAGTTCAGTTATTGCCTTAAATCTGTAAATACTTTTTGATTCAGGAACTGTAATAATATTAGCTGACTTATTTAATCTAATAAATATCCTGGGTTTCTCTCAGCCACAGTGTTATATACATAGTCTGGAATATATCTTAGGTCCATAAATTTCAGCCTGTTGTACCAAAAATAGAGCCCTCTGGAAAGATTTATAGTATATAAAAGTAGTAGTTTGTAAAACAGAAAAACAGCACTGAAGTTGTTGAATGCTGATTAACTCCTCAACTCCAAATATTTTTTATTCCAGCTAACACACATTTCTGGAATTCTAAATAAAAGTCTAAGTACTCTAAGCCATAAAAATAGGTAATAAGGAGAAAACACTTTGGGACCCTAGACCTTTGTTAGTTTTAATTTATCCTAAATGAGGTTCCTTTTCATTTTTCTTTTTGCATGCAGGCTCTAATACTTCAAACAATTCCTGGAAATTTTTATTGGTGTTTGTTTATGGAATTTTGTACATTTATTAATGTGACCTTTCGAGCTTTTTAAAATTCACCTTCATAAAGATTTTAATACTACAAATATATGTATATTTACATAATGAGCTCCATTTTTACTCATATTTCACAAAATAACTATTGTACACTTCTAAAGAATCAGTGAATATTTGTTTCATGTTTACCATATTATTATTGGCAAAAAAATTACTAATTTTGGAATAAAATGGTCACATCACAGTTCTCAATCAAAAGCTGCTTACAGGGTTCTCAAGGTTCCAAAGAAAAATTGATGTTTAGCATGTTGTTTTTCTGTCTGTGAAACACTACACAAATTACCTACAGTCTAATGTATTTTTCAGGATATTTCTACCTATAATAGATACATCTAGAGAGGCTTTTTAATTCTGACCCTGTGGGTACAGACAAATACATTTGAAATTCATATGTATGACATAAGATAATTTATTTTTAAGGGCTGCTATCTACTGATTAATTCCACTGAAACATGTGAATTTAATTTTTATATCTCAAGATCTTCCAAATGGCTAATTCAGCTAGGGAATTTCAGGGAAAACATTTATGATAAATAAGATAATATTCAAGACATTTGAAAATATGGAATATTGATCCCACTTTTATAAAAAATTATCTTAATTTGGGTGGGTTTTTAGTTTAATTCTAATTCCACTTTGTTCTTTTTGCAGAAAATCACTCCACCATCACCTGTGGAATTCCCTCATATATGGAAGGATTTTTTTTTCCTTTTGCAGGGAAAAGCCCAAAAGAGAATTTGTCTCATAATGACCCTGCTGTGCCCTGTGTTTACTCTGCAGTGACCCTCAGAGAAAGGATTATAAAAATGTATTAGAACTAGAACCAAGAACTGGTATGATATTGAATAAGTTATTGCTGCTTAAAAGTCTAATATAAGTTAGATATTATACATTTAGTTGTTTTTTTTTTAAAAAAACTGCTTTTGGTGTTACTAAGGAAAGGTTTCCTTTCAGATACCCAATTGCACTGTTCATTTATCTTGGCCCTATTGGTGTACATGGATTTTTCCCCGCTTCTTTTTACTCAAAACAATAATAATATCAGGCCTCGGGAAAAGGACCTGACCAGAGGGAAAAGTGATATGAACACCCCAGATTCAGCCTTAGGAAGCAATGCCCACCCCCATAAACACACCCTTGGTTGATGGAGATGATGAAGCTCCTCAAGCTTGAATCTACAGGGAAGTTGCAGCATAGCAATTCCCACAGCAACAATAATGGGCGCTTCCTCCAAGAATCCCCCAAACCAGGTACAAAGTGAGGAGCCCAAACCTCCAAAAGTATGGACACAGGGGCAGACCTGGATGCAGGAGGATGCGAAATTAGTAACTATGCTTTAAGAAACCAAATCACTGTTTTTCATTCCATTTCTTCTCTTTTCCCTCTCACCACTCCAAATAGAGACAAATGATGATGATGATTAGATGATGATAGATAGATAGATAGATAGATAGATAGATAGATAGATAGATAGATAGATAGATAGATAGATAGATAGATAGATAGCTTGAGCTTTTTTTGCAACATTTCGTGCCAGATAATTAATGATGCCGAGTCAGGTGTCTTGCGGCCCGGGCTGGGATTAGGGCCCCCGGGAGCCCCTGACGTCAGCTGCCTCGCTGCCTGCGTCAAGTCCCTAACAGTCCCCTGGCGGCCTAGGTCTGAGCTGTGGGGGCTGCGGGGAGGGAGCCTGGGGCAAGACTGGATGAAACCCCAAAAGGGGCGAAAGGGGCTTCCGCTACATCTGTCAGAAAGTCCTGTCTAAGAACGGCAACGTTCACGGTTCCTGGGCACTCGCCGTCACCCCACACTGGCAACCGCACCTCAAGTCCCAAACCTGGGCGTAGGCTTCCGGGGTTCAGCAAGGGTGGGGTTTCAAGAGAAGAGGGCCAAAGAAACTCAGGGCAAGTCTTCAGGCGGCAAGAGCCTCCTTCCTTCCATCCTTATAAGAATCAACGTTACATCTACTGAATGACATTGATACAACGTTTCTACCTTAACTTGGCACAACTTGGAAGGTATTGATCCCGGGGGAGTTTCTCGCCGGCTCAAAAGTCGCTGGTGATCGCAACTCAGGGGAGGAGGGCGCTGAGACCTGCCACTGGGGGAAAATGAACTCGATCTCGCTGCTAAAATGACCACAATCTGTCCTCTCTCCTTCCCCTCCCAACCTTTTCCTTCTTACCCTACTCTCCTCTTCACCTTAGACCAGCTATTGGAAATCTCCGAGCCTGGGGCGTTTTCAAGATTATGGAAAGGTGTTATTTTTCCAAAGGAAATTAGGACTTCTGTCGTCCCGAAAGTGTTCAGCCCGTGCGGGGTGCCTTTGTCCTAAGGGTCGGGGACCCGAGTTTAGCTGGCCATCGGTCTGTGAGTTGGCCGGAGTGTACAGAATTGGTTCTGAAACAAATGCTGTTGCTCTTGTGGGCCCTGTCTGGATTTCTTCAATGTAGGCTCTTGGAGAATGACTTCTTTGCCGTAGAATCATTTTTCACCATAGTAGGTGCCTTTCTCGTTTAATTTTCCATCTTTTCATCTACACTCAGAGGACAGAGGACAAGGAGGAAGAGACTCCCTGAGGAAAGATATGAGACCGAAAATGGCTTCGAATACGTTTTCGCCTGGAATAATTTCGGGTCCCCGGAACCGCCCCAGCAAAATCCCGCGGAGAAAGTCGACCCTCAGATGCAAAAAACTGTCACTGTCTCTAAGATCCTTTCCCCAGAACAGCAGCCTAAGGAAGTCGGCGTTGGAGGGCTGCGGGGCGCAGAGCAAGGACACGATTTCGCTTAGTTCTCCGCCCCCTTCCACCCTAAGAGTGACTGGGAACTCCAACAGGAGAGAGTATCTCCCCCTCTCCGATTGAGAACAGCGCACTCTGTTATTCTGGGAAAAAGAAAAAAAGCATTTTCTGGCGGGGTGGCGGGGAGCGGGGAGCTTTTTTAAAGTTAGAGTTTTACGTCAACTTAAATAAAATGATACGGTTCCAGAGTCAGTAAAAAATATTGCGCGAGCCGCCGCACCTTCCAAGTAGCCTCCACCCCCGGGCCGCAGCGAAGTCCCCAGCTCCAGCCCCATTCGTGAAGCCGGGGAGATGAGGGCTCAGCCACCACGCGCCAGGCCGTGGTCCTTGTGGCCAGCCTGCCTTCCCTTTTCTGCGCTCCAAAGTATGGAGACAAATCGAACCAAATTAAATAGAGATGCATCAACTTAAAAGCGGCTTTAAAATCTGTGACTCTTGCCTCAGTATATGCCCCATTGCCTGGCGGTTATAAATTGTCACACTCGAGTATCATCAGAGAGTAAAACACACACACACACACACACACACACACACACACACACACACATATAAATTATTACCATAACTGTGACATTGCCTTCACACAGTTGTCTAGTATTAGGTTTAAACACAACAGAATTCATTACAACAAAATGATTAGCCCTATTTATAAGCATTGCCTCAAAGTGGCGACTTAAGAGGATTTCAGGAATTACTCAGAGAAGGTTTTTGGTTTTATTTTGTTTGTTTTTTAAGGAGCTAGGAATGTGCATTTTACCCGGTGTCCTTTGCTGCCCATTACAGGCAGCGATCGGCCCTCCTGACACTTGGTTAAGCCTCAGGACTTAAAAAGATCATTTCCTCGTACACTAATTTGAGCGAAATCTGAATTCAGAGTGTGGGTTTACACGGCCAGCTCGAATGTCTAATGTATCAAATCCTCGTTAACGAACAGCCCGCTCCATGGCCGTGTCAGCCAAAGGTCAGCCCCGTGCAACAGGGCAACTCGGTTCAAACGCTCCTCCAGCGCCCTGCCTCCCCCTTCCCCCCCAAAAAAATCCATCTTTCACATTACAATAATAAAGTCAATGAGAAATGCCAAGGTTGTTATTTTTTCTTTCCTTCTTTCTTCACATTAGTGACATGTAAACGAGGTGTCCTTAAGGCAACTACTGGGAAATTAAGGTGGGTTTTTTTTTCCAGTGCGAAGGGAATGGAGTTCGTGGACAAGGACAACGTCGAAATGTCCTCAAGAGACACTTATATTTAAGAAGCTGTGACTCTTAGGACTATCTTCACTTTAAATAGTAATAATAATCATAACAAAAATGACAGGAACTTCACAGCATTCAAATGTAAACCATTTGTAAACTTTGTTGGGCTTAGAAACTGCTTAGGGATTAGAAACTGCTTAGAAGAAGAGACAGTTCGCCTCCCTCACTCTCCCCCCACCCCCCAAAAAAAACCCACACACATAAACACACATACACACACATTAGAGACGATCGGAACGCTTATTCTTAAAAGGTAGCTTGGATGTCCACAGAGACAAAGAGGATCCAGGAAAGCAAGACTGGGCCATTTTAATTCCTGCCTCACTGGAGAACCCCGCGACATTTTTGACTACCTTGGGGTCCTCGGCGGCGTTCACAGACACTAGCCTCAGAGGCGGGATTGGCGCCGGGGCTCCGCATCAGCCGGAGTTCTCAGCGCGCGCCTAGGGGCAAGCACGCGCACGGAGTCGCTGGACAAGTCCGCTGGGAAGGTGGCGGGGCGGGGTGGAGGAAGGACGCGACTTACCAGGTCTGGGGTCTAGATTTCTGGCAAAGTTGGCAGCAGACAGAGGCCGGGAACATAGAGTCAGTCCTACTGGAGACAGGCAATTTGGGCAGGGACTAAGGCGCGAATGGGGGGAAGGGAAGCGTCTGTCTGGTTTGGGGTCCCTCTTCCCTTGGCTCCGGCCTGCGCCATCACTCCCACCACCCCCCCAACGCCGTCGCCTCCACAGACTAAACTCGGCCAGGCGGGGGGAGGCCCCACAGTCCGCCTTGTCGCCATCAGGCCAGAGCCTCCGGGCCTCTGGGGCTCTGGCGCGGACACCGGGGGGCACAGGGAAGTGGGGGTGGGGAAGGGGTGTCCCGGACCACTCTGGCCGCGGATAGGGCAACCGTATAGCTGGAGCGGATGCTGGCGGCCAGGCTGAGCAGCGGGGCAAGTCAGCCCTGCAGGGCCGCTGGCTTGCAGACCCCGGCCCGCTCCCGCCTCCGCCCCTCCCTTCCCCCAAGTCCCTTGCCAAATGAAAAGGGTTCTTTGGGCCTTGGCCTTTAGGGGAAGAAGGCTGGAACCCACGCTGGGTTTGAGCTTTCTGCTCAGAACAAGCCCTACACGAGTCTTCATCGTTAGCACAAGCAGTGGAGTTTATATCTCCACCCCACCCCCCTACCAACATATTTAAACACAAAAGAACCCAAATCGTCAAGGGGTTTCCTGTAGCGTGGGCCTTGTGGCTCGGGTTCGGTGGATCGAGGGGATTTGGAGCCCCTGACTAAACACGGGGCGCTTTGGCCTCCCAGGACCTCAGGCAAGAGAGCCCTGGTACTCAGGCCCCTTTCCGCAGGAGTTGACGGCCTTCTGCCAGGCCTCCGGGGGTCCAGTCCCTGCGGCTCTTCTCAGGCCATCCTCGTTTTATTGCGCCCCAAAATTCAGAGGGTGGGAGGCAGATAAGGCCTTGTCCTGGCACGAATTGTTTCCAAACCCTCTTTGCTGCACCCCCAGGTTCACAGCTGAAGACTTGGTCAGTGGTGGCTGTCAGGTGCATTGATCCCACGGGCCCCAGATCTCAGAACTGGCAGTGGAGAAGCTGGCCCTAGGTTAGACTGCAGTGAAAAACAGCCCGTGACACAAGGTCTCTTCTGTTAGCAATGGGGGAAGTGAGAGGGGTGTATGCCATGGAATGGGCCCACACGTTCAGTTGAAAATAGAGTCCAGAGGAGACTGGAACCTGTAGGCAGCCATTTTCTGATGTCACGGGACCTAGGATTTTGAAAAAACACCCAAAGGCAAAGCTTTATAGACATGGGGTCTGAGGATGGAGCCACCCAGAGACCTTCCAGCACTCTTCTTTGTTTGTAATTGTTGGTCACTCCACCAGAAAGGTTATTGCACTCACTCTGGAAATGTCAGTACGGGGGCCACAACATGTGCAACGTGCAGAAAACTCTAAGAATGTTACAAGCAAAAGCAAGCCAATAGCCCAGCGCCTGAACTCCTGGTTTCTTTCACCAAACCCTACACTTCCCAGGTCGCTTAGCCAGGACACTTTCTCCACCTGCCTGTTCCTACCAGGACTATACCAGTTCGTAGACGTGCCACCTGACAAGTATTATTTGCTAAGAGTCAAGTGAAAACCCTAGAGCAGCTCTTCAAGCAAGCGGCTGTTAGTCCCACCCCCCTCACCCCTTATGGTACCATAGAGGCTGCAGCACAGCCAGAGAGAGGAAGAGAAACAAGGGGAGAGAAAGAATAAGGGGAGAGAGGGAGCATGCAGGAGGGAGGGAGAGAAAAAGGCAGGCCAAGCAGACACTCAGGCCTGGATCTGGGCAATGAAAGAGGGTGGGCTCTAGAAAAACCGCTAGTCTCTGGTTCCTCCACACTCCCCACCAGGCTTGGGCTCTGTCGAGGGACCAGGTGAGTGGAAATGACGTCTTCTCCAAAGGGCTCATTTAAATAGGCGGGTGCCAGCTCGAGGTTTGGGAGGGGAAAAGGGAATGAGGGAGATTCATTAGTGCACAAAGTTCGTGGTCCACTGGGGCTCGCACACCTTGCAACATGCAGCCTTTGCAGGCATGGGAGTCTTTTTGCCCGGCCTGCTAGGTTCGTAGTTCTGATGGCGGCAGCCGCAAGCTGCTCAAGTCTTCGCGGTCCGTCTGGCTTTGTGAACTCACTTAAACCAGCGCGGTTTGAAAACAAACACGTGCAGCTTCCTCGCTGCACTGTTTTGGCAGACAGGCCAGCCGCTTTCACAGGCCAGAGCCTCTAAGCGGATCTCTAGGCGGCCCGCGTGGGCAGAGGCGCCTCATGCATATTCATCAGCACGTGAAACCGAGGGCCGCGGGCCGCGCATGCGCACTGCTCACCAAGCCACAGCCTCAGCCTGCGGCGGCGAATGGGAAAGCGCCCCGCAAGGCTACAGCGCAAGGGGCCCTTGAAAAGCTGACCGCAGGCATTCTGTGCAGCGGATTTGGGGAAGTTTTGCTGTTTCCTCCCCCTGCACATACACCCTCAAAGCCTGTGTTTATATTTTCAAGAAATTCTCCAGGACAGAAATCTTGACGCAGACTCACCCACCCCTATCCTTTCTTGTGGTTTTACCTTCCTGCACAAGTTCCAGTTTTCTTTGCCAGAAACTAGAATTTTCCCTAGACAGACAGAAACATTTTAAAAAGGAATCAGGGTGTGAGCTTCTCTCACCTTTATGTCTTTGTTTTCTGTACCTTAATGGGAATTGTTACAGCAAACACAGATGCAAAATAATTTCTTTTTTAAGTCTGCTAAGGTCTCTCACCTCCAAACATCCGCTTTTTTTTTTTAAGATATGATTCCCATGTTTACTTCCACACTTAATAGTTGATTCTTGTGTATGCTGTAGGTGAATACCACTGGTATATTTCACAATCCGTGAATTCTGCATATACTTACGGGGATGCCCCCACAACCGTGGAGGCAGCCAAAATATTGTGGATAGTTGACAGACGGTAGTAAGTCTCCAGCATCTTCACTGCCAAACAATGTCATTTACACATTAGATAGCTAAATCCGATTTCTTATTCTTTAAAAACCCACTTACTGGATAGCATGAATCCAAAAAACTTCATACTGTTTTAACTCCTCACCCCTAAAGTGGAAGTTAGGAACCAGTGCGAGAGTTCAGAATGCATGGTAAAAAAAAAAATGTAGCCTCTGGTTTGGCCTTACCCTGTTGTCTCTTGCTCAGGGAGAGCGAACCAGCCTTGCATAGATTAATGGAGAAAACTGCCTATGATATGCTATTATATTTACAATCAACTTTGGGGGAAAGGCTCAAAAATGTTCATAGGAAGTTGTAAACATTTTTCTCATGTCTTGTTCCAAACTAGTGATTATCATTTGAAAAAATAGATTATAGTTACCACCAAACAGTCTTACTTCCTGTGTTTAGCCAGTTTAATGATGGTGAATGAGGTGGTAAAAGCTGGAAAAGAGAGCACCGTGGTAATGGGAACATTTAGTGGCCTGACTGGCATAGATGAGATAAATCTTTCCATTGCCACTCCATTTTCAAGAATTTTAAAACCATAGACTGATATCAACTGTGACCACCTTTATTAATACATTTTTTTCCTAATATGAAACACATAGTTATAAGAACTACACTTGATGCTAGGAGGAGATGAGAACTCTGTACCTAGAGAGGAGGAGATAAATTTGTCATTAGTATTTTGACATGGAAAAAAAAAAGAAAGAAATGTAAGCTGGGAATATATAAGTCTGATGGCTTCATATCTAGTTCTGAAGCACAAGCTCGATGCCTTCCTTTTGAGTTTGCCAGACTACATATAGTTATTCCCCAACCCATTTTAAACTGATACTGCTCTTCAAGGACCAGGCCGTATTCCAAGCTGTTTCCTGGAAAGTAGTCTGTTTAAGCACCAACTCCACCAGCACTGATTCAGAAGGGGTCCTGGACACTGATCATATCTTGGCCTCAAAAAGGAACTGTCTGGAAGGTTTCGGTCTGAGCAAGGTATTTGGGGAGTATAGTTCTGTTTCCAGCCCTTTAAAAGTTCTGAGAAAACTTCACAATCAACAAATAAAAACATCTAAATGCCAGGCCCATCAGCAAAGAAGGTTAGTGCTATTTTCATTGTCAGCTAAAGCAAAAAAAAAAAGATAAGCATATGGGGCAATTGAAAGGTTACATCTTTCTTTTGGAGGTGATTTGCTTCTTAAAGGTTAACTTGAATGCTTGACTTTAAAAAAATCAAAATCATCAGCTGCAAATGCTTAAAGCAGTTGGGGGTAGCTTTTGAAGAAGAAAACAAAGGATCTGAAATGTTTGAAAATTACTTAGCCCCCTTATAAATGGTGCTTGTATATTTATATGCTTACTCTATAAATGTACACACACATACCACAACTCATTTCTCTTCATTTCTCAAATATGATTGCTTGTACTCAGGCATTTTTTGTTGACACAATATAACTTTTTAATAACTTGTTGGCTGTTCTAACCATCTGATAGTATCCAGATTACAATGCAGTCAAAATAGGAACCAGGAAGGCTTTCTGCCTAAATCAAAATCTATAGCTACACACAAACCGGCCATTTGCAGCATCTTCAGCTCCTGCTAAACAGGGTCTAACAATATATTTCTCTGTTCACACTCATGTATTTCAAAACCTAATAGCCCATGAAGAAAAGTATGAAGAATACATCTCAAGAAGTAGACATTAAAGGTACCAGAAAAATAATAGACTACATTAAAGTTTGAAGCATTATTTTAGGTGCCGTATATCATTAATGACTTTTTCTTTGTGGTGGTTGTTGAAGAAGAGAATACATTAAAAGGGATTGGCATAAATATTGGCTTCTGCTATAGAAGTTCCTTCTCTCTGTGAGTGAGATTATTCATAAACCACACAGAGTGCTCCTCAAAAAATTTTTTTAAATTATTTTGCCTTCAAAATCTAAAAAAATTTTTTAATATGAAGAAGTTTTGAAGTAAATATTACCCCTAAAATTTATCTTATAAATATCCTAATTTAATCATATATCATAATATTTAATTATTATACAATGATATTAAAGTAAAAAAAGTCAGTAGCTACATACCAAATAGTTGAGACATTTATATTTTCAGATTTGAAGTAATTTGCTTTTAAGAATTGGTCAAGAAAAAAATGCATTTATTTACTATCTTCCTAAATGCACTAACAAAGCTACAAAGTACTGTTTTCATTGTGATTATGATTATTGTCATATTCATGTTAGGCTTCCAGACATACTGATCTCTAACAGAAAGGGGAAAGATTATTAATAGAGATGTGTATCTTTCTTTCCTAGCGAGATAAAGTATCATTCTTCCTCTTTCTATTTTTGTTAATTACTGGGTCTAATGTCCGGGGTCATTTCAAATACTACACTGTTCATCAAATTCAAACCTCCATTGTGGTCAGCCTTTCCTCTTACAAATTTTGGAGGTAGCAGCAATTCCTGCTTAGTTGTTTCGACTTCCTAATCTTGACAAATCTTGCAAGGTGGCGCTCTTTTCATAAAAGGTTGATATTTACTCTTATAATCACAATAACATTTTTTAAAAAGTTAAATACCACCATCTCCAGTTTTTTAATGTGCTACAGAAAGTGCAGCAAATCCCATCCTTAGCCAATAAAACTTTGTTGGCTAAAAGTGACAGATACAAATAGCAAGAGATGAAAGGACAAGCCAACAAAGGATTTCAAGGGAATTTAACATTTTGATTTTGTAATTGGCCAATGGCTATACTCTGAGAAATTCATGTCACTTTAAAATATATGAGTATCTTAAGGGGTTCTCATACTTTTAAGGGTTTTTCTCTTACTGTCTTTCTCAGAATTACTATGTCCATGACTTTCTGAACAGAGCATGTGAAAGAAGCAAGTCTGGATTTCCCCTTGCCCACACAGTAAGGTCAGTTTCTGGCTTCTTCTCTGACACATCCACACCCTTGCAGCTTCAGCCAAGGCCCTGATTTGTGATCTCCGGCTACGTTGTCTGCTTAATGGGGCGATCACGCAAGCTACAACCAGAGACAAAGAAGCTCGCGTTCCTACCAGCGCAGCTAACTTGGAGGGAGCAGCATAGCTTGCAAATCTATCAAACTAAACTGCAAGAAAGACAATCTGATTTAGAGAAAAGGCGTTCTGCTACAGTCATTAAGCACAAGTAATTTAGATTTTTTATATTGTCTCCTCATTTACAAATTTACTGTATCAACGCCAGCCAATGGAACGAATTTCTTAAGTAAATGAGAAATAAATAAGAGATAGAAAGATAATCAAATTACATAAAACAATTCTCTTCTTTAGATGTATTTTTGAGAGAACTAATAACAGTGGCAAAATTATAGGAATAATAACATATCGGAAGTAATTAATTTAAATTAGCATCACAATTGAAGAAATATAAGTAAAACGCTTTATGGACGTTTACTTTTGTGCAAAGAAGGAAGGCCTGGAAAAGCATGCGTCGACATCCTGAAAATTAGTTATGGCCATAAATGGTTTAATTGAAGACAGCAATTTAAAATATGATATTGTAAATCTGCAACTCGGTTTCAGCCCCGGGAATTTAATTTGGGGGACAACGGAACCCTCCACTGCAAGTTCATTTGCAACACTGCAGAGCGAGCCCCTGAGTTTCTAACAATTCGCCTACATTAATATTGATGTCGCCTGTGCAATCTATTTCTGTTATTTTTATGGTTGTTATTCTACGTCTGCAAAGGTCATTTAAATTATACTGCGGCCGAAAATTTGTTTCATAAATTTTGATATAAATACTAATTACACCCTCTCGGAGAGCCAGCAGGGTAGCGTTCATATATCACGTTTATACGACCTACGATGACAGAAAGGGAAGGCGAGGAAGACTGGAGAGCTTTTCCAGAGACCCACTAAAGCCGGCGAAGAGGCAGCAGGTTGCTGGGGGTGAAGAAGAAATTCCTACCACAGTCACTGAGATTTAAGAATCTTTAATAAGGTACGAAAGGTTACCAAACAGTTCTGGAAACTAAAGTGTACATACGAGTTCTTCTAGCCATAAATATTGAATATCTGTAACATGAATAAACCGGCCCTTTACATGCGGATAAATATGGAAACTAGGAATTATATACATTATGTGGTTGTATCTTTTGCCAAAAGCAACGGACAGTTATAGTTTATATCTTTTTTAATATCACTTTACATAAACAAATGGAACAGTTTGACACGCAGATCCAGGCTCGTACTATACGAATTCTTGACAGGACGTGAAACAACATTTTACTGCACTAAAGTACTTAGACTTTGGGACGAAATCTTTGCACTTTATACAAAAAAAGCACATTAATACCAATAATATCCTGTTAGGTCGACGTGGAGACTGTAATCGTACAAAGTAATTCACATTTTGGTACACATTTACTAGAACATTCTTGCCATTCAGTACAAACAGTTGGCTTTTGGCCGCCCACCCTCCTCCCCCACCCCTCCACCCCTGCCCGCCCTCCCCCTCCCCTCCCCCAATGCAAAGACCACAACGCCACGATCCCACCCGCCCGCTCCAACCGAG
Source organism: Manis javanica (assembly GCF_040802235.1). Taxonomy (NCBI): domain Eukaryota; kingdom Metazoa; phylum Chordata; class Mammalia; order Pholidota; family Manidae; genus Manis; species Manis javanica. The sequence goes on from NC_133158.1 coordinate 156,553,539, forward strand.
ATATAACTATTTACAGAATCCAGCAGTACAGTTTTAAACTAATAATTTTGTATTTACAAGAATGCAAAGAGAAAAAAAATGCTGAAGCCCAGAGGGCCTGTCCTGATTCCGAGGAGAAACTGGCCCTCGGGTTGGCGGCATTTGGTCAGGCGACCGCCTTCACCTCGACGCCCCCCCTCCCACCCTGTGGCTACCCAGCCTTTGCCAAAAAAAGAAAAAAAAGTGGGAAAAAACTTTAAGGGTTTGGTGCTTTCTCTTACTAGGTCCTGGGTCTATTGGCAGGTTTTAAAAAAACAGGATTTCAACGTAGGGGGGAGGCTGTTTTGATTCTCAGGGTTCTTTCGTTAATATTTTGTATACGTGTGTGTGTTCAGTTTCTTAAATAGGGTTTTGTTCGGTGTTCTGTTTCTGATTTTAAACGTACCATTCGTTAAAATTGGAAGAGAGTGCGCTGTGGCCAGCTGTATGGTGGACAGCGGAGGAGGAAGGCGACAGGGAGCTGGTGGTCGGGTTGTCTGTGGAGGGAGACACGATGGTGGGCGGCGTGGAGGACTCGTAGCCGGAGCTGGCGGCGGGCGATGGCTGCGAGCCCTGCGAAGAGGATTCGTGGACCTGCAGGGATAAAGTCGCGTTTTTTAAGGAGATAAAGAGCCGGCGCGGAGGCCACCTAGAACGGGTAAAGGCCGCGCACCGTCTCTACCGGAGTCCTGGATCCCCTTGAATTCAAGGGAGGCCCGACTCGCCGGACCTGGGCTTGGTTGCCCCGCCTCGGGCCTGCAGAGCCAGTGCTCCAGGGAGGGACAGCGCTTCCCCCCCTCCCCCCCCCGTCGCCCGGTACTCACAAAAGGAGAAAACAGATCTGGGAAAGGGGAGGCAGGATTCGAGGCCCGGGGCCAAGAGGGTCCCTTCCGCAGCCTCTGAACTTCGCTCGCTCAGGTTTAGATGACCAAGCGCTCGGGCCTGCACGCAAGCCCCCAACTCTTCTGCCAACGCTGCCAGCCACAATGGCGACAGCTTAGGCGGCGACAACCCGCTGATACAGCCTTAGCTCCCTATCTGGGCCAAATTCAGTGGTGGCCTCTGTTCGAGTGCTCACTTCTTTTTATTGAACAGTAATTTTATAACTGCCCTAGACGCCTCCAACCCCTTTTCCAGTCCCCGCCCACTCTGCCAGTCCCACTCAGCAGAGTGGAACCGTTGCCTTTTTGCCTCTGCAGGCTCCTGCCACCGCCCAGCTGCCACTCGCAGCTCGACCGCGAAGAGCAGAGCGAGCCCCTCGCTGGAAGGCGGGTGACGAGACTGCGGCGATTACCTTCATGTGTTTGCGCAGGGAGCTGGGGTGCGTGTAGGACTTGTCGCACATCTTGCAAAGATAGGGCTTGTCGCTCGTGTGCACGTGCATGTGCTTCTTGCGGTCGCTGCTATTGGCAAAGCGTCGGTCGCAGCCCTCGAACTCGCACTTGAAGGGCTTCTCCCCTGGTGCGAAAGGCAAAATAGAGGTCTGATTGGAACAACCCCCGCGGCTGTTTAAAAATTTTTTTAACAAATGGAAAAATTAAAACAAAAATTGAAAAGCAGCGGCTTAAGGTTAGCACTTTGCAAGCTCAAAAACCCGGGTCTTCAATAGTCATAGATCTGCAGCGGAATTATAAATATCTGAACTATTTTAACTTCTAACCCAATTAGATTCAAATTATATTATTTATTATTATTATTACTAGTGGTGGTAGTTTTTTAGAACCCAGTGTAGCAGCAAGTCTAGCTGCTAGTTTTACTGCCCGAGGCTATACAGATGAATTCGGCCGGCTTCTACTTAGCTCTTGGTTTCTAATTTTCACATTCCAGGCTGATTCTCCTGCTGTTTTGCTTTTCTCTCCTCCTCCTCCCCCCTCCCGGCCGCTCCGCACCCCTTTGTCACCTCCCCCACCCCATTCCACCCCTTACACACATTCACATTTTATAAGGTAAACTGGGCTGAGAGCTCGGCGCCGCGAGTTCTCCCTGACTCTGGCGCCAAACCCCAGGTTCCAAAGGCGGTTCTCAGAAATCACCCGGGCAAAACAGAAGGAATTAGACCGGATTCCTGGCCTTGTGGACAGGAGCCCAGAAGGGCCTGCAGGACCCAGACTACAGCCCTAAGCTTGCTATGAACTTTTAACTCTTCTCGATTGGTCTACTTATTTTCAAAAGCCAACACTGGGTATTCGGTGTTTTGAAAACCGCCTCATAGAATCTAATTGACAAAATGGACTTCTCCGCCTTCCGCCAACTCTCCCGACTCCTCAAGCCCACTCACAAACAAGTCACAGCTAAACTGAGCTCTTTAAATATGCATAAGCTTCCAAACGCTTCCTCAGACCCGATTTATTCGCTTTCACTACCCCACCCCTTTCTGTCTCTTTCTGGTTTTGTTTTTTTCTATGCCTCTTCATCTGATCTCCAGTTTCCTCAGTTCCTTCCTTTGGCAGAGTCCTTATTAAGGTACATAGACAGCGATGTTGGCAGGATGCAAACGTTTAGATTTGTCTGCCGCTGGAGCAGCTAGCGCCTCCTTCGCTGCCGGGAGTAGGCCACCTATCTCGGCTTCGCTCTCACCATGGGCTCTGCACAGCCGGGTTTGTCTCTCTGCTCCCCCGGCCTTTTTTAGTCCTCATTTAAAAATCTATATTCCTAGATCCTTCTGGGCCGATCTTCTCTATACTTTTTCATAATTTCAAGTCTCAAACTAAAAGCGAGCATACATTTTCCCGTCTGCCTGCCGGAACCTGATGCCCAGAAACTAACCGAGGCCGGTTTGTGAGTCCCAGCCGCTGACTTCTAGATTTTGAGTTCCAGATCTGGGGTGGGAGTGGGACGGTGCAAGGCAGAAGGTGGGGGTTCTCAAGGACAGCGGTTTCCGTACCTGTGTGCGTTCTTTTGTGGATCTTTAAGTTCTCAGAACGCGCGAAGACCTTGCCGCAGCCAGGGAAGGGGCAGGGGAAAGGCTTCTCGCCCGTGTGCACGCGGATGTGGTTGACCAGTTTGTATTTGGCTTTGAAGGGCTTGCCCTCGCGCGGACACTCCTCCCAGAAGCAGATGTGGTTACTCTGCTCTGGGCCGCCGACGTGCTCCACGGTGACGTGCGTGACCAACTCATGCATGGTGCTGAAAGTTTTGTTGCACGACTTTTTGGGGTTGGCCAGCTGTTCGGGCTCGATCCACTTGCAGATGAGCTCCTGCTTGATGGGTTGGCGCATATAACGGAAAAAGGCGCCGGCGCCGTGATGCGCAGCCATGTTCACGTTCATGGGCCCGTAGCCGTGCAGCTGCGGCGCGGCATAGTGCTCTGAACGAGGGCTGGTCACCTGGCCGTACTGCTCGGGCCGCGGGTACATGTCCCCCGAGAAGCCAAGCCTCATCTGCCCGTTGACCACATTGGGCGACGCGTGGCCCGCTGCCTGCTCGTGAAGGCCTGGGAAGAGGAGATGGCCCGCAGCGTCCGTGTGGCCGTGTGGGCCCCCGAAGCCCCCGGCCGAAGCAGCGAACAGGCTATGCTGTGCGCTGGCTGCCGCTGCCGCGTCGCCAAAGCCCCGGTTGCGAAACAGAAAGTCCCGCGTGGAGTTGAAGGCTGCGCTCGAATAGGAGCCGACGTGGCCCGGGTGGTGGTGATGGCCCAGAGCAGCGGCAGCCGCGTAGCCGGGCGCCTGCGACGTGAAGGCCGTTTGACCCGCCGAGGCCAGCTCGTGCGAGCTGGGGTTGAGCTTGAAGGCGCCCATGCCGTCGGCGAAAGGGTTGATGCCCAGGCCCACGTCGCGCTCGGCCACGTCGCCCGCCGAGTGGTGGCGGGACGCTCCAAAGGTGGTCACGCCGATCGCGGGGTACTGGGGGCCGGCGTCCAGGAGCATCGTGGCTGCTCCGGGCGAGCCCCGGCCTCCCCCGCGCCCCCCACCCTCGCCCGCAGAGGAGGGAAAATCAGGAGGAGGAACGGGAGGCGGAGGAAGAGGAAGAAGAAGAAGGAGAGAGAGGAGGAGTCGACCCACCTCGCGAAGTCCTAGCCCTCAGGCAGCGGCGCTCCGCGCTGGGGCGCTCGCCTAGCCGAGCGCTGGGAAGCCGGACGGCTGCGGGCCGAGAGCAAGGCGGGCTTCGGCGCCCGCAGAGCAGACCCAGCCGGGCGGCTCGCACTTCCTCGCCGCTCAGTCTCGCCGCGAGGACCCTGAGTCAAGGCTGCTCAGGGAAAGGCACGGGTATCTCAGCCCCCCAAAAAAACTTCCTCCCGGATTTGTAGCATAGAGGAATACGAGCGCTGCAGCCGCGACTGCTCTCCCGCTCTCCGCCTCGCGCCGTATGCCCCTCCTCACTTCTCCACTAGCCCCTCGCCCTTTCTTTTCTCTCACTCCTTTCTCTCAGGCTTGTCTCCTCGCTCCTTCACTCTCCTTTTTCCCCCTCTGCTTTTTGCAAAAAAAAAAAAAAATGGGTGGGGGGAGGAAAGAAAGAAAGAAAAAGCCAAAGAAAAGGCGCAAATCATGCACAATATTGTCTTTTGCGGTTTATCTTCCTGGGGAGAAACTTTCACCTCCTCAGCCAGGCGGTGAGCGCGAGACTGATAGCAGCAATCATTCCTGCAGATAAATGAATTGAAAGGACGACACCGTCCCCCCCTTGATGAATGGGAGCAGGGGGAGGCGTCACGTGCTGCTGACGCGGGCGCCCATTGGTGTGCCTGCTCTCCCCCCGCCTGCAGCCGCCGCGCCAACGGAGGGCGCGCCGAGGCGCCGCGCGCCGTTCATTGGCCCGCCCGCCTCATCAATCCCAGGTATTGTAAAGCGTTTGACATCCCCTTTTGACAAACAGGGCTGCCAGGAGTAGCAACTTTTTTCCCCCCCAAATTTTTCCCTCTTCTCATGGAAAAATTTTTTTGCCACAATTCCTTTTCCTTCTCACAGTCAAATACGTTATCTCTCTAGCCTTGTACCTCTCTGTCTCCTTTTCCCTATTTCCGACTCTGTCTCTATCCCTCTCTCTCTTTCTCCCATTCCCTATCTTGCCCTTCTTCAAACCTGCTTTTTGCTGAACGATTAGCGACTTCGGGAGTCTTCAAGAGCAGGAGGCGGGGATGGGGCTGGTAAACACAGCTAAGGCACTTCCAGAATGTCCCGATTCAGCAACTTTCTTTTCTTTCTTCCCCGTTATCCCCCCTTCAAGGGTAGCAAAAGAGGCTTTTGTTATTTGCTCCTTTTGAAGTTTGCTTCCCTCTTGCCTCGTCCCCCTCTTGTTCATAATTCAAGATCTCGGGAGCACACGGGCACTGCACTCTCTCTTTATAAGAAACGTGATTTCTCAGTATAACTGGCTGCCTGGATTTTTTTTTCACTTTTACCAAATCAGTCAGACTTCCTGTACGCCCCCCACACACCCCTCTTTGAAAATTAAGCACAGGTGGACGGGAGCTCTTAACTTTACAAGTTACTGATGAAAATTTTTTAATTAGGAAATTGGAAACATTGTTTCTGACTTCTTTTTTCCTCTCCCGTGTTATTCTCCTCTTTTCTCCGTTTTCCCTAATACCCTTCGTCTGCCCCCACTAACTCCCCCTCTTCTACACTCCTGTTCCCAACTGGGGCCCCTTTCATTCAGGTAAAACTGTAAATTTCCCAAAGCGCTATTGTTCTTCAGTACTGCCCAAAGCTCCCTAGAAATCCCCGAATACTTTTTTGGTATTTAAATTCCCGATAGATAGGACCAATGTAAATTTTGTGACATTCAAACCTTTTCTAGTTCACAAATCAGTCACCCTTGTCACAGTTATTGAAATTCCGCAACTCGCCACACCAGGACGGTGGAAAAAGCGGGCGCGGTCTTTGTTGCCGACCAGGCTTTTGATCGCCAGGGAAAATTTACTTACCTTCAGATGAGTGAGCAGAAAAAGAAATAACACTCCCTTTGATTTAGTTAGGAAAATGCAGACATTTGGATTCAGTGCAAACATACAACACTCGCTTGTTTTCGCGATGCGGCCTTCGATTAACCTGTCTTTGCCCAGCGCAAAGTCTATTCAACAACTCCGCGTAGTTGCTTTTTGTCCCGTCCACAAAGAGCCATTGACTATATATTAAAATGATTGTTGAAAGGTAAAAGAGTATGGAACTTAAAAGCAGGGAAAAAAATCCCTGTGACTCAATCAATTAAGGCGAGCAACATTTATGCATTTCAAAAAATGCATTCGGTTGTGGGGGGTTGGGAGGATGAAGGTTGTATTTCTCCGCTCTGTTTAAAACCCAGCAGCCCCGGCCGAGGGTTTAGCTGAGGCGTCTGCATATTCATTAGGTCTAATTATTTTCTAGTAAGGAAAACACAAAAAGCCAAGAGTCGGAATCCTTCAATTTGCCCTTTGTTTCTAACTTCATTTGGCTTCTTTGCAGCTGAATCAGAGCCCTAAACTCTTCTCCCAGACAAAGAAACCTCAACTCATCGTTTCACTGGCGCCCCGTTAGGAAACTCACCATTGCCCCGGAGAGAGGAAAATGAAAATGAATTTTTTTTTTTTTTTTTTTTTTTTTTTTGCCAGGTCGCCCGCTGCACAAGCTGGAGGAAGGCAGGGTCAGCGTCGCTACTCCTTGCCTTTCTGGTTTGCTGGTCTTTCATCGACCAGCTTCTTGCTTGGGGTTGGAGAACTAAGCTCCCCTTCCCTTGGGCTCTCCCAGTTCAAAACTCGACTTGTGTATCTGGGATGGTTTCCCGGTGTCTGAAGGGACCTGGTCAGCATTCATGTTTGTTGTGCTGGGAAACAGAAATTTAAGGGAAAAAAAATCAAGTGTTTTGTCCCCAGCAACAAGTCCGAGTGCAGCAGCCCGGCATTCCCCACCAACTTTGAGTAGAACCAGGATGGGGAATTGAGGGAAAGGTCTGGGGCTTGAGGAGTGGTTTTAAAAAAAACTCAAATGCATTTTGTGCAATAAAAGGTATATCGGAACCACTCAGTGTTTTCTGCTGCCTGCAAGAAGTTGGACCCTGCCTCCACTGCAGTTGTAAAAACCTTATCTGCAAGAAGTTTTCTCTAGAGGCTGTACTGCTCTCACTAGGGCAAACAAATATTGAGCCCACCTCTCCTGCCGTTCAAAACACAAGGGAGGGGATGTGAGGGGGAAGGGTAACCATTGGGAGGGATAGAGAGAAAATAATTCTTCAAAAAAAGAAAAGTCAGTCTTCTCCTTTCCAGTCAGTGGAAAATCCAAGGGGGGTACGTTGACAAGAGGGTATTTTTAGGAAATGCGTCCAGATATACTGGGTAAGAGTGAATGTGAGAAAAAAAAGTTGTGGGTTGTAGAAGTTATCAAGTGGGATTTGCGGCGCTCTCTGCAGGAAACGCAAGCGGCTCCAGTTCAAAGCCACATGCACCAACGTGACATATAAGCCATTAAAATATCATCCTGACGGCTCATTTCTGCTTCATCATACATTCCCTAACTGCTTCCCGAAAGCTGGAAAAGGAGAAATGAAGGATGACCGCCTGGCTGGAACCACAAAAGAGAGGCTTGGATTGTGGTCCCCCCTCAGCCACCCCAAAGTGATGTGCAGAAATGAGGCGATCCCGGCAACAGGTGGAGAAGGGTAAGTGCTTTAGTCCAGGGGGCAGCCAGACGGGACCTGTGCCCCCAGCAGCTGGGTAGCAAGCACCCTTACGGGAGCCGTTAGGCACCCAAACCCCACTAGGGGAAGAGGCCCAGCTAGATTCTCTCCTGCATTCCTTTCCTCTGTTAGCCCCCCAATCACGAATATAGGCCCCACCCCACTAACACTGAGAGAAGGAGGGGGCCTTTCCACCGAGGGGCAGCTCTGGGGATAAGTCCATCCCTTCTTCCCAGGAGGGGGATGGGGGTGGCAAGGGGGATGCATGGGGCTCACACTGGCACGACCAGCATCAGCTTGTTGCCCGCCTGCCTTCCCTCCCCTCCTTGTAAATTGCCTGGGTGCCCCACCATGAGCACAAGAATGGGGTAGTGGCCCAGAGCTGCTCTTGCTTCTAGTGAGCCAGCCCGCGCTGGGAGGAGGTCCACACAAGCAGCTTCTATGCCCTGCCCCTACAAGGAGGACAGGACAGGAGGGACTCCGCTTCCCCATCCCAGGGTCAAAGAAGCCAGGTTAGCTCTACTGACAGCAAGATGATGGAACCTCTTTGCCCCAACCTGACGACGAATGCCGGCTGGGTCAGCTTCGGGGCCCGGATCCTCGCCCTCACGCATCCTGGTTCTGCCTCGAGACGCTGACCGCTGGGATCCGCTCTCTGCGCGCGGCTGGTGGACCGTGGGTTTGGGACATGGCTTGCTTTCTCCCGGATGCAAAGAGGGCTACGACTAGCTCTCTAGCTCTCTGGGGAGCAGGTCGCAGTCGCCTAGGATTCTGGGCACTGCCCTAGACATCTAAAGGCTCTGGAAATTAGGGGCAAGTGAGGCGCGAACAGAGTCCGGTGAGAGAGAAAGCTAAGACTGCCTCAAAGGCTTGACTGGAAAGTTTGGGGTTGATGAATGGTCCGTGGGGACATGTGGGAGCCAGCGAGGTCTTTGAAATGGAGAAAGGGCGTTGGAGTGCTGCACCTTGGCTGGCACCATCTGCAGGAAATTTCCTTTGGATTCCAAGGATATATTTCTCCCCACTTTGCAACATCATTGGCCTCAGAGCAACCCCAGACCAGACACGACCTTCCTTTACTTTATCTAGCTGCCGGCAGTTTTTAGAGCATAAGGTGGTGCGAAGGCACGGTTAAGTGTCCCGGTTGCTCCTTCACGCGATGCACTAATGCAGACCCTCTTCTGGGCACGGCCACCCAGCCTTCAGCCTTGAGTTGGAGGAACCCAAGCTCTTCCCTCTAGGGAACAGAAGAATTAGAAAAGGCCTTCGCACAACCCAGAATCCCAGTCCAACTTGTGGTGCATGAGCGGGGATAGAGGGGAACCAGGAAGGTGCCAGGTACAACGGGCCACAGCAAAGGTCGGCAGCCATTTCAGTTTTGGCTTAGGAGCTCCTGGGCAGCCTGAAGGGCCCTGCTCTGCACCCGCTCCGGCTGAGCTGTGCCTGACTGGCGGGCATGCCTTTGCCTACGCGCCCGTGGGTTGATCAGTGTGGAGTCGCAAACGAGTCTAGGGGCTGAAGTCGTTGGCTTGGGAAGCAGGCTGTAGGTGACCTCTGACCTTGGGCAGGCCTGCGCTGGCTAAGTCGACCCCACAACGTGCGGCCTCCCAAAGAAAAATGGTATCTTTTGCATGTACCCACCAGCCCACCTTCTTGGCTCTCCCCCCAGCATGATCAGTTACCAGGATTTGTTACTCTTTCCTCTTCTCCAGGAGTGGGACGGAAGGCAGGTTCCAGTAAGTCTCTAGGTTGCTATCTTGATGAATGATTCAGTGGCCAGGGCTTGTGTGAGAAGACAAGCCACAAGCAATCATTTGGGGAAAACCAAGCCTAGCATTTCCTGGGCTTTTATAACTCTGGGTTGGTAGGGAATTCAGGTCCAAGGGCCCAGGGACTGCTCCCAAAATTGCTCACTCCACCTTCGGTGGAATAAAAGACTTGCTAAATGAGGTCAGAGTTTGAACCAAAGGAGAAGATATTTGCCCTGATTCCCTGCACCCAGCAGTGAAGGAATTGCTGCAGCTTAAAATCCCAGTTGCCTGCCTGAAGTCCAGCCTCTGCAACATTTGTTTGCATGCCTGTGGGTTAGTAATGCACAAAAGACTGCCAGAATCTGGGGATAGAAGTGACCCAGGCCTCTTACAGGGAGGGCTTAAACAGCAGTTTTGTAGGGAAATTCACACCCATTTCTCTCTGAATCAAAAAAGTAAATTCTATGAGTTCCAACCAGCCAGGACTTTTCCCTGGCCAGACAGCCACCCATGAGGAAATTTCAGAGCAAGGACACACAGCATGCAGCCCTTATGTAGGAATGCAAAGTTGGGCCTCCTTTCTTTCCTGATTTGTGCAAGAAGGCACTTATTATATCTGGGGACAGATGCCTTTTGGTGAGAAAAAACTGAAAATAAATAAAACCCTCTGGAAAAAGGTGAGTCTGCCTCCACCCTGACAACACACACAACCTTCAGACTTGGACTAGAAAAGAAGGGAGAGGGAAGGGTGAAAACACCCAAGTTAGTTCAACCCTGGTTTGGGAGTTGAGGGAGAGAGAAAGAGATCTTTGAGCATAGAGAACTGGAAAGCCTTTGAGATAGCAGAGCCCCACTTGGATTTGGCCTGTGGTTCAACAAGTTAAACAACTGCTTGTTCTGTGGGCTGGAGTGTCAAGACAGGCAGACGTCCTCATTGACAGAGGGCGTGCTGTGTTTGTCCAGCCTGAGACCTTTTCAATGACTGTTTGTCTTTCCAGGCCAAGCTGAAGGTTGGGGCTGGGTGGATCGGCTCTGTTTGGCTGTTCCATTGCCTTAGTCTCGTCGGACAGATGCAGAGGTCCCCACTATGGGTTTCAGGCTTTAAGACAGCCGAAGGTTTGGTAGCTCTGTTCACAAAGTTAATATGATAACAAATGCAAATATGAAGGGAGGGGTTGTTATTTCTGACTACCTTAACTACAAAATAGGGACAGCAAAATCAGATAACAGAAATCATACTGTTCCCCCCCTATGCTGGTGAATTTTATATTAACTTTGAAAAACTAACCAGTGATAAGCTTCCAAATGAGTTTGGGGTAGAATCAAGTGAGGGTAAGGAATTCTACACCCTCATGGGCAGAATACACAAATCTACAAAGAAATTCTTCTTCTCTTAGTTCCAACACATACAATGCAAATTTTAACCCACTTATCCCCAGAGGATACCCTGCCCTCCCCATTACATCCCATTAAACTCAATAAACTTAAATAAATTAATGGGGGCGGCTTGTACAATAAATTCAAACTCTAGAAGTCAGAGATATTTGAACACTGATCAACAGAAAGAATACTTAATGCTGCTTGCAAGGGAAATGAAAAAATGAATTTCAGATAAAAATCTAGTTGGGAAATGATAATTAAAATTTTTTTTTACGACCAAGGGTATATTGTTTTGCGATAAACATGGATAGCAGAGTCTTTCTCTTTCACACCCAAATTTGAAAATTGCCTAAGAGACTGACACTTCAGACCAATACCTTTCACTCATACACTCAGGCCATGTAATCTTGCTATACGAAGATGTATGCATTTTTTAAATAAGTAACTAGTACTTTTTTCTTCCCAAACAGGTTCAAAGTTGGAAAATGAGATACAAGAGTTCCTTGGTGATGAGGAAACGATTAAGGCTTTACCGAAACACCCTGAAAGAGTCAAGTAAGTTAAAATTGTTTTTTGAATATTGGTTTGCTGAAGTTGTTTTCTTAAGTAGGAAGTTTTGTTTTGTCTTTTGGTTATGTTGGGTTTTGAGTTTGGAGTTTGAATTCTAGTGAAACTTATAACAACACTTTAGAGTTTGATGCCTTTGCACACAAATCAGTGAAACAACGTCCCACCAGCCGCCGCCTAATCCCTATCAATGCCTACTCATCTGGATGTTCTAGAATTAATATTTGACGACTCTCTCATCGAAACAACCACCCCTGACCTTCCGCAGTTCCACTGTCACATTATTCTATGACATATTCATCTTGAATTCATTTCCGGACGATTTGATTGGAATGAGGTTTGACATGTATTGGCTTCCATGAAAGAAGCAGACTTTGATCTTGGTGATGGGGTTTACATGATATGCATCATCTTTACCAGGGACACCAGCCCTCTGCAATGTGGCGGCAACTACGTTCCCACAATGTGGTGTCTGAAAGGGGAATGACTGACAGCCGCTCTGTAAGGAATACCTTCATTGTGAAGAATTTAATTTAATATTCCATTTAGAATAAGCATATGATTTAGGGATGGGTATTTCCCCTTCCAGGCATCTAGTTTCCCTAATTTCAACTACAACACCAGCAGCGGTTGTCTCCAAGGTATTTCCTTGTTGGTAGTAAAAAACCACCTTCTTAACAAAAGTTAAATGCACAACTCAGGAAATACCTCTCTTCTATTATCTTGGGATGATTTAATGGCAGTGTTTTCAAGAGAGGTGGAGTTACCATACGTACTAAGTTGTTTTAATTCCTCAGTGCTGTTCTGGAAAATCCTTTGGCCATGTTTCTCAATCTTTTGTCAAAAGATGTTTTGTAGAAGCTTGCTTGGAAATTAAATTCTATCCAAGTATATTTTCTTTCATAGCCAGCTTCATTAATGATTATTAAAATGCAAACTTCCATAGCAGAGGAGAGGAATAGCCTCCTTTTTCTCCGAAATCCTGATAGATCTCATCTCCTTTTTACATTCTGGGCTTGGACGTATGGTTGGGCTCCTGAGCCTTAAGTTATTTTTTTCTTCCACAAGATTGCAGGAATCTGAAGTCAGTCTGTGAACAGCTTGTGAAGAGATATGACTTTTGTTTTGGGTGATGGTGATAACCTGGCCAGAAACAGGGAAGAAAGGATTGAACAAGTGCCTGTAGATCTAGATGCAGAACATTCAGGCAACAAGCTTGGGCTTGGCCAGGAACTGTGCAGTGACTCTCAGCTTCTGGGATCCTGTTCTGGACATAATGTGAAACAGATCATCATCATTTAGCACTGTTTAAAAGATCAAAATGGAAAAAAAATAGCCCAGCTATTGATCTGAAATCTCCCCAATTTCTTTCCTTTCCAAGGGAAAAAGGTCATACATTCCACATTTGAACCAGTGATGTGAGGAGCTCTAGCAGATGTAATGTCACATTTCTATACAGTAGGACTAGAAAATGACTTTATGTTGTTGTTTTGGCCTGGCTGTGGTGAAGACAGGTGCTTTGAGCACAAGGCTGGGCATTGGAGGGATTTTGGGGTCTGGTGGTGGATCTTGCTCCAAACAGGACCCCACATAAGCCTCCAGTGCTTCTTAGGTGCCAAAGATCTGTGGGCCACAGAATATGTCTTGTTTTGCAAATCAAGCAGGAAGATCAAAATGGAAAAAACAACAACAAAAAATAGCTCAGCTATTGATTTGAAATCTTCCCAATTTCTTTCCTTTACAAGGGAAAGAGGTCAGACATTCCACATTTGATCAGTGATGTGAGGGGCTCTGGCAGTGTTGTAACCCCCAGAATAGTCAGGAATAGAATGTTTCAGCCAAGCATGTGGTATTAGGAGTAAATGTGGTGAGATAACATCCTGAAAGACAGATTCTAAGCATCACCGAGGGACACCAGTCCACAGATTGTCCAATCAATAGTTAAGGAAATATGGATTCCTTGCTACCTGGGCATTGGAAGACTGGGAGGAGCTGTGCTGAAAACTAAAATATGCTTCCCTGACATTGGTGCCTCACCTGTCATCTGTGGTTAGCTGGACACTGCTTTGGGACTTATTTCAGATATGTGCCTTGCAGACGTTTATGTAATTGCCCAAAGTTTCCTGTCAATAAACATTAGTGGGTGAAATGGATTCCTCCCCCCCATCTCAGTCCCTGGGTAAGTGTTACACTGGAGAATGCCTAGTCCTATTCATGTGTTTAGCCAACCAAAGTGTGAACCATGTGGCTCCAAGGAACTTGCAAGAGTCAAGCAACCTTAGTGACCTGCAGGTCCACTGACCCATGGCTACTGAAGAAGCCAGGATAGATCCAGATGGTTTCAGTGCTTGAAGAGAAAGCTGCATCTGGGAAGGAGCTCCATGCGGCCAGGTTACTGTCAGTGAATTTGGCTGAATCAGATGTATTCGCCCTTTTGTTGTTGGCATAAATAGCCATGCATATGTTTGAAGCATTTCAAGGGTAAAGTTAGTAAATGAGTGTGTAGCATACTAACAGTCTAAATGTATAAACCTCTGCTTCTTATCTCTGGAGTCAGTGCTTAGAATTCACAGGGTCTAAAAACTTGGTAGGGAAAAAAATATATCTTTACTTTCATCACCTTCTAGTGGAAAGTTATAGTTTCCTTCTCTTATGAGTGTGGGTAAGAAACATGGGACCATTAGACTTTATGTGCTTCACCAGGTTTCTAAAAGTGTTCACAGATTAAAAGAAATACACCTATTCTGTACTATTATTCAAAGCTTTTGATGCAGGTAGAGTCACAGTGTGTATATTAAGAGATCCTCTTTTGTGCATATCAGTTTTAATGCAAGTCAAATTGGACAATGAATTTGGCAAACATCCTGCACAGTAGCTTGCAGATCAGCTAGGTTTAGATGGGAAAGAAAATATTTTAATTGCTGGACCACTAACGTACTCCTGCACTTTGGTCTAAATGCTGCAAGAGGAGATGACAAAACTCTGTGGTAAGAGATGGTTAGCAGAAACAACTAGGAACGGGGTCTCAGGAAGGAACACAGTTGTTTTAACTCAGTTTTGGTTTTGGTTTGGGTTTGGGTTATTTTCAGAGCCCTTACTGAGTTCAGCTCAGACTCAACTAGACAACTGCACCATTCAACAGACACCTGCTTGGTGGGGAGCCTTGAAACCACTCACTGAGCCGTGGGAACACCTCCCTAGAGATCTGGCTGTTGCTTTGAGGATGGGAAAACAGGGTGAGAGGCCATAGAGGAGGTGCCTGTGGGCTGAGGGGTAAATCCCAGAAAGTGAGAGGATGGGAAAGGGTGAAAGCCAGGAAAGGAGACTAATCGTCAAAGTCTAGTCTCAACACTGCTCTGTGGAAGCCCTTGGTTTCCAGAGTGGAAGGGATTCGCTTGTCAAATGCTCTCCTTCAATTTTGTTTTTTTTAATGCTATTGGTAGCTTTGCTTAAGCTCTTCCGGGGAGAGGAGCAGAAAGACCTGGACTTCTCAAAGCCAAGGGACATTGTTTTGGATGTTAATCCGCTGCTAAAATGCTGCCGGAGTGGGCAACAATGTGTTAAATGAAGAAAGTCTCAAAGAAACTGCCAACCATTATAAATAAGTTAATTATTTTGAAAAATTTAAAAGAAACTCATTTTACTGACCAGGAAATGTCTAAGACTAGTCCTTTGGGGGTGGGTGGAGCAACCAGTCAACTCTCAGAGTCCCTTGTAGTCTGTCCAAACTTCTTGCCTCTGCTAGAGGTACAGAGTCTTATACTCAAACCTTAAAACTTCTCTTAAAAATCCAAGCCTTTCTTTGCTTTGCTTTGGGATGCTTTCTATGGCCTCCAGGGAGGCCCAAGTATCTAGGTTGGCATTTTTCGTCTATAGAGAGCCAGGAAGACGTCAGGTCCACAGCAGCCCTTTAAATTGTCAGGCCATGCATCCGGCCCTAGCCAGTCTGTGGCGCAAAGGACACCACTACCACTATTTCTGCCACATTCGCCTGGGCCAGAGCTGCAGGGGTTTTTTCCACCAGCTGATCCCCACCCCAAAACGGTGGAACCCGCATCACTGGAGGGCGTCCTGCAAGAAGAGGCCAAGGCCGTGGAAACCTGGCGTCCTCTTTCTTCACAGCCCTGAAGACGGGCAAGAAAGGCAGAAACTCCTGCCGCGGGCAACAAGTGGCCAGAGCTGAAAGTGGAAGTGATCCCCAAGTCCCAATTCCCGGAGGTTCCGTCAGGCGGCCGGGTACAGAGCTCAAGACCGCAAATTAACAGACGGAGACCTAGCAGTGAAGATCCGTTCCTCTTTGCTGCGCGCCCCTCGCCTTTGTTTCTTTGGCCAGGGGACCGAGTCGGTATGAATTGTGGCGGGGAGGATTCTTAGCGCCTCTCAGGAGGGCGGTGTGGGTTTGAGGCCAGCCTCTCCCAGGTCGCTACCTCGAGTCCACTCCGGGCTCTTGTCAGGGCCAGATTCTTGGCTCGCGCGTCTCGGAGTCAGCCAGGCACCCGGGAGGAGGGGCCGGCAAGGCTAAGAGAGTAGAAGAGAGGGGAGGAGGGGAGAAGAAGGCTCCGAGTAGGAAAGCGAAGTGTGAACAGAGGTTTCGGGAAAATCAAAGAGAGGGAGAGAGGTGAAGGACGCGAGAAACTGCGGAGGAAGCAAGAAAAGAAAATTAGGCCCGGGGGCTGCTAGACTAGGAGTTCTTTCGCTGCGAGACGCAGTCTGCAGCAACCATTCCCGTCTAGATCCCAGCCCTCGCCTCCTCCCGGCTCCTCGAAAAACTGCAGAAGCAGGCCGCCATCCCCATCGCTGCCGGCGCTGCGCTTCAGCCCCAGCAGGGCTGAGTACGCTGGTCCACCCCGGGGACATAACGGGCAGCGCAACACCCCCTCCCCAAAGTAGCAGTGGACAGAGGCATAACCCAGCCCCGCTCCCTCCGAGAGCAGCGAGGCAGAGCAGATGTACCCAGCCTACGGGAGAGGAGAGGGAGGAGGCTCCAGAGGAGAGAAAAGGATCCCTGCCCGGGTCAGAGCGCATGAGCAGTGGAAACTTGAGATGCTGGGCGGGTAGGGAGGAGGGAGGAGACGAGAGGGAGTAGTTTGTGCGTGTGTGTGTGTGTGTGTGTGTGTGTGTGTGTGTGTGTGTGTGTCCTCAAGCGGCAGGACCTGTCATTACTGACGTCGGGCCGGGCCGCCGGCCAATGGGCGACTTAGGCGATTGTTGTTCTCGGCGGGCTCAGGCCTGGCCCGGAATCTCTATTCACTTCCTCCCGCGCCCCGCTGCTGCCTATGTAGTATACGGGATTTCAAGTAGGCATTAAAGTCATACACACACACACGCACACACACACATACAGACATACACACACACGGAAAGAGAGACAGAGAGTCACAACCCAAAACTTGTGGGGGAAAAAAAACTTTGCAGAAGTTTATTGTGGTGGTTCTTTCCCCTCCCCGCTGTCAGGTGACAGTGGCGTGAGCGCCCGGACCCTAAGAGCACCAGGGAACCGGGGCCGGCATGAAGCATGCCGCCCTCTCCCAGCCAAGCTGGGCGCTGAAATTAGTATATATGAAGGGGGCACTTCTGCACCACAACCACCACTTACAACTTCACTTCCCTCACCTCCACTCCCCTGAGGGGAGCCGCGACCCCGAGCGCCCCTGGGAGTTGGCAGTGGCGGCCGAAGCTTACTGGGGCCGCAGGTCTAATCTCTACTGAGCACAGCCCAGGGGCCTCCAGCAAGCCACAGACTCAGCACTGCGCACCCCACTGTCCCTTCCACCCACCCCGCCGCCACCATCCCTCTCCTGCTCAGGGAGCGACAAGGTCTCTGCTGAATAGCTACCCAGCCTGACCGCGGCAGAGGCGCTTGGCCTCGAGCTGTCCGTCTGGTTTGCTGCGCCGCTGGCAGGCTCCCCGCCCGGCACTGACAGCAGAGGCAGTGTTGCGGCTGGGCTGGGTCTGCTCCCCGGGGCCGGGTGGAATGCTCAGTCCACGCCACTCGTTCTCACGCGCGCTATTTGTCTCGACAACAGGTAGCAGCTCCGGACACCATGGGCCCCATCTTGCTGCCGCCTCCTGCCCCTCGGTGTTCCCGAGGCTCCACGAGCAGCCCCCCCAGGCCTCCCCCAGCAGCACTTTGAACGGACTCCTGCGTCTGGGGCTCCCTGGAGACATGTACGCGAGATCCGAATCCTTCACGCCGGGACCAGTGGCCCGCAGCGACGCCCTGGCAACTGCCGCGGCCCTGCAGGGCTATGCGGGCGTGAACCTGACGGTGAATCTCGCCGCGCCCCACGGTCCCGGCGCCTTCTTCCGATACATGCGCCAGTCCATCAAACAGGAGCTCATCTGCAAGTGGCTGGCGGCCGATGGCCCCGCAGCCCCGCACCTCTGCTCCAAAACTTTCAGCACCATGCACGAGCTGGTCACGCACGTCACCGTGGAGCACGTCGGCGGCCCAGAGCAGGCCAACCACATCTGCTTCTGGGAGGAGTGTCCGCGCCAGGGCAAGCCCTTTAAAGCCAAATACAAACTTGTAAATCACATCCGCGTGCACACGGGCGAGAAGCCCTTCCCCTGTCCTTTCCCGGGGTGTGGGAAGGTCTTTGCTAGATCAGAAAATCTCAAAATACACAAAAGAACTCACACAGGTCAGTATTCAGCACTGTCTGTCTCGTGCGGAGCCTCTGGGGAAAGCAGGCGCCTCTTCTGGCCCTGGAGCTGAATTTCCTCAAGTTTCATCTGGGGGAAGGGGGGATACTTTGGTGTCACTATGAGCCAAGTCCATGAAATATTAATTATGCCCCTTTATTAGAGTCACCCAAGTTTCCTGAGGCTGTGTGTGGGGAGGATAGTATGGGGTATCTGCTCTGGGTGGTGAGGGTGAACGTGTTTGGGTCTCTGTTATGTCCATATGTGTACTCCCTGCTCATCAAATTTGATTTTTAAGGTGTTTAAAATGACGGTGTTCCCCGAAGTCGTAAAGACATAGGAAGAACTAAAACTTCCCGTTGGTTTTGGAATCATGTGGGAAGCATTCTTCATCAGTCAGCCTGAGGATATGACCACCATGTGAACTGAAGGGTCATCGGGTTTTCGGTTCTTTCTCTTGGATTTGGGGTATCATGGACTAACTTCGCTCCTTTTTTGGCGCCTCCTTGATCTGACTCTTGGGACGTTTGACAAACCCCCCCTTTGCTTTAGCAGAGATCCAAGGAGACTCATCCGCCTTAAATGTCATTTACCGAGTTGTTAAGTGAAATGGGGACATGTGTCAACCACATCTATTAGTTCTAGTTAACAGAAAGAAAAGGGGCCGGCGCAAGAGCCTGCAAAGTTGAACTCCTCCGGCCAGAAGCATCTCTAATGAATGCAATTGCAAGGAGAAAGTTTTCACACTTCCCAGAACAGCCTGTGAAGTTACATTAATTAGTTTAGCAGCCGATGTTTGTACTCTCCTTAGCTAGGGTTTTCTTGCCCTCACTTCCTCGAAATTTAAGAAGTCAACATCTCCCCGCCTCCACTTTGGGGGCAGGCAAAGGGACTCGATGGGGAGAAGAGAGGGTAAGACAAGTTCCATCTTGGTGCCCTATTTCTCCTACTCTCTGGCACTCTGCCTTACCTCTATTCTTGGTGGAAACTCAGCAATTATTAGAGTAAAATAACTCCACCAGGCTGGCATTGCCCGGGAAAGAAGCTTACTAAATTCTCTCTTATCCCCGAGACCCTGCAATCTTGGGGAGCGTCCCTGGCCAGGACACTGGCACACACACAAAGGCCAGACCAAAGTCCACTTTTAAGCTCTTTTATTTCCCGAGGATGTCTGGAAATGTATGGTTTTCCTGAACTGTTGCCAGGATGCCCCCACCCTCAAGCAAGCGACTGTCATCCCCCTCTCCCACCCTCCAAGCTTTAACCCGGGGAAGAGGGGGTGAAGTGAGGCCGGATCAGCGCCCTCAGGCCGGCTATTCCAGGAGCTGGCAGCCCGCACCGCGAAGGTAGACGCGCAGTCGTAAGTCAGAGAAGGAACTCATTTTTAATGACGGGGATTTTAAACAAACAAACTTTTACTGCTCTTTGCCGGCCTACTGTTTGAAGTCCGTGAAGCAGAAAATGGTTAAATTCTTAGTGCAATCGACCTACAGCAGAGAAGCAAGTTCACTGCGCCCGTGCTGGCTCAGGTTTGCGTCTATTCAGGATAGAATTCTAAGTGCGTCCTTTCCACTGGCAGTCCTGATTCATTATAGCTGGAGTTTAGAAAAAAAATCTACAGAGCCTGCTGGCTCCAGAGTTTCCCTCAACCTCCCCTCCTCAGTAATGAAAAGGGGGGGGGGCAACAAAATGTTTCTCAAATGGCAATAGACCTCACTACAAATTATTCATGAAGACAGTTCTCGATTCAACAGGAAAATAATTGCCTTTTCAAATATTAATGGCGTTTCATTTCCTCGAGTCGCGGAAACGGCGAATAGGAGCTTATTTTTTCAGGAGTTGAGATTCTCCCGGATCTGAATCCCGGGCCTGGCTTCGGGAGCAGCCGTCCCAAACCCGCGCCGAAAGGTTTTACTGTGTGGAGGTCACAGCAATCCCGGAACAATGGTGCCGCCGCGAGGAAGACGCAGGCCAGCCGCCGAGCTCCAGCCCGACCCCGCTTCCTGGAGCCCTTCACGAAGCCCCTAGGCTGGGGGTTCTCCCCACCTTCCCAGGCTGTTGCTAGACAGAGGCAGGGCTCGGGACCCCAGGTAGAGCAGGAGACCGCGCTGGGACAGACAAGTTCGGACCACCTGGTTCAGCCACAAGTGCGAGAAATGGCGCTGGCCAAGCTGCCCCGCCGCCGGCGAACTTTGTCAGAAGGCCCTGGCGCGAGGCCCGGGCGGAGGCTTCTCCACGTTGCTGAGCCTCTGGGAGGAAACTCTGGGCGTTTCAAGTCCAAGCCCCAGGCCCAGGCCGCTCAGGGCGGGCGACGGGGCCCTGGCCAACCCTGCCTTTCCACATCTACCCACCCACCCAGGGCGTAGCGCCCAGACCCGGTGGGAGGGAGGGAGGTAGTGTGTTGGTTGTGAGGGCCAGTGTTAGGCAAGGAGAGCAGAGCGCCTCTTGCAGCTGGGGAGAGCCCAGGAGGGCGCGGGCGGGTGCGGCCACCTGGCTTCCCAGGGGTCTGGGAACTTCCAGTATCACCTTCAGTGCCACGCTTTTTTCGACCCAGCTTCTCGTCTGGGACGAAATCAATGTTTCTCTTTTACATGAATGTCCATGGTGGCGCTCACAGGATGGGATAACTGTGGTGGTGGTGGTGGGGGATATTTACGAGGGGGAAATCAACCTCAAATTCCATTCCTCCTGTTTTCTCAGCAAATCTTTTCTTTTGCAGACCTTTTTCCATGGTTCTTGTAAATGATTTTATAAAAAAAGAAGGAAGAGAGGAAGAAAAGTTTCAGTTTTGCAGATGCTAACGTAACGGGGAGAAAAGAAAGGGCAGATAGGGACTCTGATTTATTCTGCTTCTTTCTCGTTTTAAAAATTAAATAAAATAAAATGGTACCGGTGTGCCAAGAAATGGCAGGTGCTAGAACAGTCCAGTGTTCCACTGTAGTAGCAATACTACTGCAGCATCACGATGCAGCAGCCGGAGGCCGCTGGAGCCTGCTGGAGCCCTGGGCTCACAACCCACTGCCGCTCGGTGGCGAGGGTTGTGCGCAAACCTCTAGCTCAGCCTGAGCCTCAGCAGGGCTCGGGAATAGGGGCTTTGTTCGAACCTGCCCCAAAGCACCCGTCTTTCCTGGAAGCGGCGGGAGAAGACGCCCCCACAAAGGCAACAGCCCTCCAGCAGTACATCTTTTCCTCCTTAGGCAGCCGCTCAGCAGCCGCTCCCTCAACCCAGGGAGCCCGGTGGCATCCATTTGTTTAAAGCGCCTAGACACCTCTTCCCTTCCTTCCTGTAGCATCTGCAGCTCCAGCAGAAACCTGGGCTTCTGGGTCCTTTCCTCCTCTACACACCGGCAAATGCTGCCGGCGGTGAGCTCCCGGACTGGGGCTCGGTCTGAGGCCTATGCTTCTACTCTAACGGGCGCTCGCGCCTTCCCGCGGCTCTACAGGGCATCGCAGTACGGACCGGAGTCCCTTGCGGGTGTGCCCGGCTGCCCGCTTGCCTTCTGGGCCTGACCTGACCTCAGCAGCGGCGCGCGCTCAAGTGTGCGATTGCGGGAGAGGCCTCGGATACCGCTTGGCCGCGGCACACCTTATAGCGCCGGCCTCTTCAATCAGGCCGTCGAGGCCCGACCGTCAGGCGCGGTGGTCTGGGGAGGCCATTCGACTTCTCACAGTCAGTTAGGACTGGGAGAGCGGACTGCCCGTGGCGGCGTCTCCGGGAGGTCTCTGGAGCAGCGTAATAAAATATTATTGCTGGCGCGCGTATCTGGAGGAATCCCGGACGGTTTAGGCAAGATTTGAAGAATGCTGTTAAATGTTTCCCCTCAGGGGGTAAGAGGGAGGGGGGGCTCTATTTCCCGTAAAAATCACGCTTGAAGTGAATCATTGCGTAGAATACCTTTCCCTGCAGCACGAATCCACATTATGCACATGCCGCGTGCATCGGCTGCACATCCTTAAATTATTCCATTGCCTTGGCGTTTGCACAAAACCCACTTTAGGAAACAATTTGGGCCGGGATTGGGTGTATGCGGGGTGGACCGCAGTGGTGGGGGTGGGGGAAACGGTGAGACGTTTGGCTGAAACAGCAACTTTAAATTGAACAGATGCGAGCTCCTCAGTCAACTCTATTCGGACAAAGGTGCTTCTGGCTCCTCATGGAGAAAACTGGAGGAAAATAACCGTAGTGGATCAGGATCTTCCAGAATGGAAACTCGACTAAGATGGAGTCTTTGTCGCTCCTCCTATGTACCCTCCCCCAGGCCAGGCGAGAGGGGGGGAGGGGTGAAGGCGTGCTGGAGAGAGCTCAGGGGGCAAGCTCTGAGCGGGGAAGGGGTCCCGGGCCTGAGGCGCCGAGGAAATTGGTTTCTGAAAATATTTTTCTTTTCCAAAAACCGGAAGAGAAGTTGGGGGAAGGTGGTGAGGCCGAGCCGGGGCCACGGGCCACGCGCACTAATGTTTTTGCGTTGCTTCCACTAGGGGAGAAACCCTTCAGGTGCGAGTTCGAGGGCTGCGAGCGGCGCTTCGCCAACAGCAGCGACCGCAAGAAGCACTCGCACGTGCACACGAGCGACAAGCCATACACGTGCAAAGTGCGCGGTTGCGACAAGTGCTACACGCACCCCAGTTCGCTGCGTAAGCACATGAAGGTGCACGGGCGCTCGCCGCCGCCGCCGCCTAGTTCTGGCTACGACTCGGCCACGCCGTCTGCCCTCGTGTCACCCTCATCGAACTTCGGCCGTGAGCCCCCGGTGGCCTCCTCGGCGGCGGTGGCGGTGCGTGGCACCGACCTGAGCGAATGGTACGTGTGTCAGGGCGCGGACCCTGCAGTGGCTGCGCCCGCCGCGCCCCCAAGCCCCGCACCACCACCTGGCCCTGCCGCTGTCACCGCCGCCTCCAGGATTCGGGCTGCAGCTCAGTTTGCTGCTTCTGAGTACACTGACTGCTAGTCTAGGCCGGGTTATTGAGGCTTGAAGAGAGGGTGAGGAAGGAAGGAAGGGATGGAAGAACGGAAGTCACTGCTAAAATTTGTCAGAGCTCATTGAATATGCTGGTATACAATGTCCATTATTTATTCTACAATCACACCCAGAACCCCACACCCACCCATCACTCAGACGCCCTAATGACTAGGTAACATGAAACCAGTGTTGGGATAAAGAAGTAGGAAAAGAGACAAGCAGAAGTTTTAAAAATATATATTAGGAGAGGGTATGAGCAATTTTGGCAACTGCAGGCAACAAGTAAGACCACAAGGTCCTCCTGTGGTTCACAGGATAAGAATTGTTCACCTCCAGCCCTGGGCCTCAGGCATTGCCTTCCCCACTCCCTTCCCAGCTCCTATTTGAACCTTCTCAGAGGTACCCATCGGGAAAAGAGGCAGAGGGAATTACTGAGCTTTCCTTTTCTCTCCACTGCCTTTCCTCTTTTGCCCCCTTACACTTCCTCCTCCCCTCACTTCCTATCCTTAGAAAAAATATGCAAGTCCCAGATCCCCAAATTTTCAGCCACTTCTATAAAGGAGATAAGAGGGAAGGGTGTTCCAGCACTTTCCTCTAGGATCATGCCCTCCTCCTGCAGACTGGTCCAAACACACATAGATAAGTCTGTCTGCCTGTCTGTCTGCTCTGTATACATTATATACTTGGGGGTAGGAAGTGAGTCTTAATAACAGAAATACAGGCAAAAGAGCACTAGATGGGCACTAAGATTCAGTGCTCTGAAGTTTCCCCAGACCAACCACCTTCACACACACACACACACACACACACACACACACACACACACACACACCCTTGTCCTGGCACTGCCTGTGGAATCTTGTGGGTGCTTGGTGCTGGGGGTGCAGAGTGGACCAATGATGTCACTGAGTCGAGGCCTCCACAACCAGGGAATCCCACCTAGGCAACAATGCCTGATGAATCACCTCAATTCTATGTTGGTCTTTGTCAAAAATCACACAATGTTGGTCTTATTTTAAAATGGGTGGGGGCAAGACAGGTGAAGGGCAATAATAAATGTTTTAAAGGCGAAGTCCCAGTGGTCTAGATTGGATGTGTATTTGTTATGCTGGGTACCAAGTCCCTAGAAAAAGAACCAGGTGCTGGAGGCAGGGGAGAGGAAAGTCTTTGCGACTGTTGCCAAGGGGAGGATATTCGGAGCCTGTTTTCCCAGTCAGCCACCCTGTGCAGGGAGGATGGGGCTGCTGTGAAATTCCTGCTAAGATCTGGACAGAGAAAATAAAGAAAAAGGGAGAAAAAAGTTTGGCAGAACCTTCTCAGTCTCCTAAGAATTCGGAGATAAATAGGTGTGTGTATTCCCACCTAGGAGGAGACCCCTAAAGAGCCCAGCAAACAAGTTCTGGCCTTGCTACTCTCCTGGATTTTCTTTTCTCTCTTTTTTCAGAAGCCTTTAGACAATTCTCATTCCTGCCCCCACAGCCCTACAGTTCCATCAGACAAATAATGTCCTAACTGGAGTGGCACTGTTTTCATTACCCCTAACAGAAAACAGAAGCTTCCAAATACATCCTCAGAGAATCCGTTCTTGTGGAAGGGGGACTCATAAACCGACCCCCCCCACCCCAACACCACACACTACAGCAGGACCCAGAGGCCGCCTGGACAGAGGTTGGCAGTCCCGCAGCAAACACCTCGTTCTCATAGGGAAACACCCACCCACGGCCAAGGTGCAGAGGGCATCTGGAGAACTTGCTTTTTCGACGATGTTTAAAAATTCTTGCCTCTCCTGAAAGAACTCATTTTTTTCCTTCTATTTCTAGGCCCCATTTTACCTTCCATCCCTATCCAAAATAACGAAATAAAATTAAAATGCTTCTTCGGCCACTAATAGCCTTTAATTTTTCATTTGCTTGTTACAGATGTCCACCGCGTTGCTCGCAAGGTAATCTCGCCCAGCGCAGCTGAGCGCCCGCATCTCGCGCCTGCGACATCAAAGGGCCCGCGCACAAAGCAATGTTTCTTCGCCACGGTGCATCTTCATGGTAAGTTAGGATTTCTATGGCAATGGGCAAGTCGCACGGAAATCCTGAAAGGCAGAGCCTGGAGCCCGTCCAGGCTTTTCATTAAGGACATAATATTTACGTCTAACAGGCCTTTTTTCTTGTGTATACAAGTATATATTTTTGTTTGACGTGGACTAAATCATTTTCATTTAATTTCCGGTAAACAAAACCCACGCGAATGGGCACTTGTTCCCGATCATAATAAAAATGGATAATAATGTGAGGGAAGAAAAGGGCCGCTTGAATCGCCGCTCAGCCCCCTTTGTTTCTGCTTTCTGCGGTGATCAGAGGGCGCATTTGGGTTTGATGGCGAGTTTCTAAAGGCGAGGAAATGGTTTGTAAGCGGGGAAAGAAAAGGAGAAAGGTCTAATCAAGCTCGGTTGTTCAAAGAGTCGGGTTTTGGGGTTGAAAGTGTGAGTTTGACGGTGCATCAGCATGCCGCGTTAGGCTCGCCATGGAAATGCGCGCGGGGAGCGGCTGCTTCAAAGGCGGCACACTTCACTGCAGACACTCTATTAAGATACATTTGTGCTGACCTTTGCTTTCACGCCATTTAATACTGTCACTGCGCTCCCTAGTATATACTTCCTCCTTAGGACCTGCCTCGCCTGGTTTAGGGGTTCACACTGCACTCTGATGTGGGGCGGGAGTCGCTTTGGTGCCAGGACGTTTTCAGGAACGGGAGGAGCCGGACTCCGTGCATCTTGACTGCGCCCCCAAAAGGCTCCAGGGTCAGGAGTAATAACCTTAGGGCAATCTCAGAAGCTTCACAAATGAGCATCCCAGCTCAGGTTTGTGCAACTCGCCTCTCTGCATCTTGAACAGGGTGGATGGGTGAATTTCAATGGGACTTGGGTGGTGTGTGAGCCACCCTGAATTAGTCTGGGGAGTTCAGACGGCCTTTGGCACATTTCTACTCTGGCCTCAACCACAGCCCATTCTGCCCCTCTATCCCAGAAGTCTCTTGCAGCCCCGACTCTTGCGCCCCACCCCCCCAGGGTTAGGTGTATGATACCCCTCAGACTTAGCCTGGCCCTGGGCATGAACTCAAGAGCCC
Source organism: Manis javanica (assembly GCF_040802235.1). NCBI lineage: Eukaryota > Metazoa > Chordata > Mammalia > Pholidota > Manidae > Manis > Manis javanica. The sequence goes on from NC_133158.1 coordinate 156,579,565, forward strand.
AAGGCCAAGGGGATAGAGAAGAAGGCAGGAAAGTTAGAAGTCCATGTTTCCTTAATTGTCTTGTTGTTTATTTTATCCAAGTACCCCAGTGAATAGGGGAAAAATAAACATGGTGGAAAAAAATCAAACAGTGGAATCTTCTTTAGTGCCAGTCCTTGTGGTTGAATAAAAAGGATGGTCCGCTTTCTATTGAGCTGAGAAATCTTTGAAGTGGGAGTTATTATTTGAGACATTCCTGCTTGTCGTCCTAACAACGCTGATGAAACGTAAAAGGTTCTTTGTCAGCGATTTGTTCTCCTCTCTGTCAAACTCCCTCTACCCCGTTAGTTTTAGACCGTTTCTAAAGAGAGAAAATCAAACTTCTTTCTTAAAAAAAAAAAATACATCCACACTACACTAACTGATAACTTTGAAGCTAAGTCCCTGTAAGGGAAACACAAAGGCAACACAGAGACATGAGGTCCAGGGCCTGCAGAGGTGTGCAGATGTTAAGGGGCCCTTTGCACAGCCTCTAGGACATGAGCGAAAGAATGCAGAGATGGTGCAGACAGTGTACATACTCCACGCCCACACTGTGTGTCTGCTTCTCTCTTCACTGGCCTGAACTCAGTCAGTATAAGTCAGGTCACCTGGCCGAACCTCTTTTGGGGACTTCTCAAGCTCCAATATTCTTGCCTGGGATCTTTGGAACCTAAATCAAGAGACTGTTAGTATTTCCTGCTCTTTCATAGACAATCTCTGCTAAAAATAGACCCATTGTGTGTTTCTTCCCACTAGCAGCAATCAGTAAGCCCTTTCTGCCATTAACAGAAAAGAGTGGCTTGAGGGAGAAAGACGTTCTTATAATTTTCTCTTTTCTTCAGAATTTTAGCAATTGGAGTTCGGATGGTTTGATTTAAAGAATAGTGACCCCAAAGTGCATGCAAATGCCACCCTCCCCAATCCACATGTGCAGTTCTTCATTTTACATTGTGCCTAGAAAAGAACTTTCACCCTGTCTAGCCTTCCCCAAACCTCCTGATGTGTATTTAAAGGTGGTTTAAATGAGCAGGAATGCCCCTGCCTCCCCACCCCATGTGTGTGCTGACTAAATGATTTGTAAAAAAGTTTCCCCAAGCTGTAACCCATGCTGTTATTGTAGTTGCTACAAAATGTTGTCTCTTATATTGATTTTTATTTGTTTACTGGAGGTCCTCATATGTTTGTTTATATTGCTAATTTATGGGAAATTTTATGATTGCAATGAATGTGAGTTACACAGACAGGCAAATGGTTTGTAATCACAATTCACACACACACACACAGAAGCCTGACTGAAACCTTAGACTATTTGGAACTCTTTACTACAACACTGTTTGTGATTTATCATCTCTCCCCTTAGCATCCTTAAATTATGAACTAACCTGAAAGAAAAAAAGTTATGTGTTTGACTGAAAGTGATTGTTGAATGAAAACATAGTTGAAAGCTGTGGCTTACTTTTGCTGTAAATATGTAAAAAAAAATTAAAATCTGTGATTCACTTCCCCCCCAAAGACCTTTGTGTACTTGGAGCTCCATTTTGCTATTTTCTTTGGAAATAAATGATGTGATGAATCCCTTCCTCTTCTGGATCTGAATGTCTGTTATTGCTTCGTCTCCTGGGAGAGATTTGGGACCCCCTTCGAACCTCTAGTCCTCTTTCCTGCCTTCACAGACACATCCCTGAAGACTAGTTGTTCAAGGCAGCAAAGCAGAGGGACCCACCGAAGTGACCAGTTGTGAAGGAGACCTCCCTCACCTCCAATTTCACCCCAGTGATGCTAGCATTTACCAAGCGGTTTTCATTACGGAAGGGAAAAAGATAAAATAATGCTGTCAGCAGCTCCTTGGAAAGGCTGCCTTCTAGCTCTGGCACAAGGCATCCTCTCACAAACCACCTCTGACTTCCCAGAGAAAAGTCTATAAAATAAAACAACAAAAAAAGGAGAGAAAGAGAGGGCAGGCTTGCCCTGAGCTTTGCCTAAGCCCTAATGAGGTACCTCGGGCACAATTACCCTCAGGAGTCTTCCTAGATTGATCCCACTCTCTTTGGGAGTAGTGGATGCTCACATCTCTAGACTCCTTTCAGAGAGCTGTCAAGGGCCAAATCGTAAACTGGCTACAGCCAGGCGTGACTCCTTCTTGGGCCCCTGATCGGTATCTTCAGTGGGTTTTAGCATCTGATGAGGAGGCCCCCTTGTCTGGCCCTGCCACTGGAGAAATAATTTCAGATGTACCAGAACCACCTGAATCACCAGAGGGCTCCTTCCACCTCCACTGCGGTCCCTGTACCTCTGGACATCCGGTGGCCTTTCCCCGCTCCTCCTGCGCAGGCGCCGCGTCTGCGCGCGCTCTGCCTGGCCCACCTTTCTGAAGCTAGCCCTGCGAGAAGTTGGTTCCCTCTGGCCTGGCCGGGGTGGGGGCTGCACTGAGTGGGCGGCACGAAGACTCTTGGGGTCGGAATGCTAGGTCTCCATAGAGAATGCCTTGGAGAACTAGCGATGAGGACCAGGGCTGGAGTCCTGAAGAGACGGTTGGGGGAGGGACACCAAAGCGCAAAGGGGCCAGGGCAATGCGCGGGTGTGAAAGAGCGGCCACAAGAAGGCCACTGGAACCGCCGACACATGTCCGAGTCAGCGGGAGCCGCGAGGCAGGAGGTCCGTGGACTTTAGCACTGGTATTAGCGCCCCCTCCCGTCCCTCTCGAGGAAGGGTCCCGCTCCTCGGGCTCGGGACCCCTTAGAGATGCCCTCCGGTTGCTTCGGTCTTCCCAGCCCGGCCTCTTTGAGACTCATTAGAGCCCTTTCACCGACAGAATCATTCTGGTGGAGAGTAGGTGAGGTTACGCAGGACCCCGGCACCCGCGGCTAGAGCTTGTCCAGGACGCTAACACTCTGCTCTGGGCTGCTGTCTGGAGTCCTCAGGGCCGGCGAGGAGGGGTCCCCACCCTGCCACCGGCACCTCCCCAGCTCGCTCAGGACAGCGCCTTGAGGGAGGGCACCCGGGAGCTGCAGCCCGAACCTTTCCCGGGAGTGGGGAGAAAAGAGAACGTGAGGAGGGGAGGCTGCCTTTGGAATCCCATGCTAGTCTTGGAGAAGGAAAGGCCTGCCTTTGAACTTCCAAGTCCGAGAAGGGGCAGAGAAATCAAAGGAGTTGGGGGAAGAGCTCTGGGACGCCTCAATGCCCCTGCCTGCGAGTAGAGCTCAGACTTCCTTCCGACCATTGTTGTTTTCGCTGAAGGTGAATGGTGTAACCTTTGGCAGAGGGTTGAATTAAATTTGCCACCAAATTCCCATGACTAGTCTCACTCTACAAACTGACTGTTCTGGGGAAGTTACCCACCTTCCATGCCGTAGTGCTAGTAGGGTCTTTTGGGGGCATCTTAGCCTGCTAACGATCTCCTTTTTGCTTCTTTCAGTAAGAGCACCAGGTAAAACTGCGAGCGTGCTGGGAAGACTTTGGTCAGGAGCCTGTCTCTCAGGCTTGTCCACCTATGACCCTGTGCCCCTGGATAAGTTCTTCTTCTGGTAAACTGGAATTTAAAAGAAACTCCTTCACAAGCTTGAGTATTAAAGATAATCTCTGAAACATTTAGAATTGACATGTTGTTAAGTGCTTGTCATCATTATTACTATTACTTATAGGCCTCAGTCTTTCAGACATGTATGTGCCTGTGCTTCTCCCTGAATCACATCTCCAGACCTTTCTGGAAAATGTGGTACCTCCAGGGGCCTTAAGCTCCATAGCAGGGTGTGCTTCTTCAGACACTCGGTGAGGAGGCTGGCTGAGGGTCCTGACACCATGTGAGTTTATTTCTCTGAGAGTTACAGAGCCCAATGCAGTAGGGCACTGAAGCAGAGGTGTAATTTATTGTAGAAAGGCTCAAGAAAAATTAGAAGGAATTGAGTTTATTTTGACTCAGAACGAAGCTGTAGAAAACCTATCCTCCTAATGTCACCCGCATGACTTGTTAAGACACTGGCGCTGCAGTAAACTCCATGGCCTGGCCAGCCCAGATGTTGATTTATTTTTATCATAAGCCTCTGCCCTTAGTGTGAGTCCTGTGTTGGGCTTTTTAAAGCCAGGGTCTGGAGGATAGGAGTGCAAGTTGGGGGCAGGGTGGCCAACTGCAGGAGAGATTATTTGGGCAAAAGTCACACAAAAGCACATTCTTCCAGGAAGGTGTCAGGACCCTTTTTATAATCATAGTTTTATCATATTGAACCCTCATTCTGGAAATACTAATAACATCTCGGTGACTGAGTGACTAAGAATTTGACAAAAACAGATTCAACTTGTCACTGACTTCCTGTTTGGGGATCAGGATAGCATTGCCTTTTTTTTTAATAGTAAAGACTTATTTTACAAATGCACATTTATACAATTTTCATATTAAATCTATCATGAGAATGATGAGGAAATTTTAATAGACACAAAACCAGAAGTCATGGGTCATGGATATTTATAGTGTAAGGATGGCATTATTTATGTGGATAATTAGCTATAAATGGTTACAGTTTTTTAAGATAGTTTTGCTTTGTATTCTTAGAATACAGTTTATGTCAACTGATCCAGATTCATAAGCTTGAAAGAACAGGAAGGAAAAGATTTTTATATTCTAGTCTTTCCTATATTCCCCCCAAATTTTTTATTGATATACAGTCTTATTTTAGTTTCAAGTATATACAACAGCATTGCCTTTTTACTCAAGTATCTTCAGTGCATATTGAAAGAATATTGTCTGAGGAAAATGTCTAAGTGTTTTATGTAATAGTTATCAAATTCAGACTTCAGAAAAATTCAAGAAAAAGAAAAATTCAGTAGACAATTTGGAGAAGTCTTGAGGTTTGCCTCTGAATCTTCCAGGGGCTTTGCAAACATCCAAAACAGTTATGCAGAAAGAATTACCTCAGGATCCAAGTTAATCAAATACAAATATGATCAGGGAGATGGACTTGAGACTTGTCCTGTATTTTTGGCTTCTTTAGATCCAGTGAGACTCTATCTGAGCCAACATGCAGTGCAAGAATATTTATCAATTCAAAACAAGTTGAGTAGGACTGTGTATGGTTCTGAACCTCATAATAAATGGGCAGCCTTAGGAAATGTCTGCAAAGGGAAGAAACCAAAATTGGGTAAATTCTGTATGGTTTTGGCTGTCCCATGCAGTTGGAGAATAATGGTAGAAAGGAGAAAAAACTCAGCAATATTACCAGATGATTTATGCAGAATATCAGAAGGATGACCCAGTTTTCTCTTCTTGGTGACTGATGACTGGCCCATGCAATATCAGATTAGCCAGATGAGGATAAAGTACTTTGCCAGAACTGGGGAGAAACTACAGACAGCCCAAGGTCTTAGACTGTACCACTACAAGGTCTTTCTCAGGGTTTAATAGAGGCCTCTAGCTTTTCCACACATCAGTGTAATCACCAGTGTTAAAAACAAATATACCTAGCATCTTAGTGAAAAGTGTTTTCCCTGAGGAATGTTTCTAAGTTATGAATAAAGGTTTGCTTATTTATTTCCTCTGAGAAATGAAGAGAGTCACCTGATGTGCAATGCATATAAATAGTTCTCAATCACAGGGCAGCCACTTTCACCTGAGAAAATTTAAGTGTTTAAAAAATGTCATAAAGATTTCCCCTACATTTCTCTGCCAATGCATTTAGTAAGCAGGGAATCCATAATCAAATGTTTTGTATCATTCAAAAAACCTGCCAACTTTCTAAAAAAAAAACTGTTATAGAAAAACAGAGCTTCCATTAAGTGGGAAATATCATGTCATTGTAAAAAGTTAAAAAAGGAGCCGTAATCCAACTTCCGGATACTGTTCTGAATTATTTCACTAGACCCTTTTAAAAGGGGATTAGCAGGGCTTTGGGAGCAAAATCCTTCTGTTTTATTCAATCTCTGATTTTATGTTATAATTACTGGTTGTAAAGGCTCTGGAATTAGTATGCAGGCACCATCAGGACATGATGCAGGTGCTATTCTAATGGTTCAGCTTTTTAATTAAGAGAAGAGGTAAGAAAATGGAATCTTAAAAACACTTTTGTGAGAGCTGAGAACATTGTACAGCCGGTATGAATAAAGCCTTTCTACATTCCCCTGATAGGTCAGCTACGGAGGCTCTGACTTACGACCTTTTCAGGACCAGACAATAGTTAACAGCTTTCTCACCTTGTCCCCACTGAACCTTTTCTTCTAGAACAGATCTTACAGAAATTGCCTTAAGTAGCTTGACTTTCACAAAACATACTGCAGTAAAATAGATACACATCCATTTGAAATGCCTGTTCTTAGGTACCAATCACAGATCTCTTGTTCTCTGGATCCCTTCTCATGGGTTGGGGGAGGAGAGTGGGGTCTGGGATGCACAGATAGTATATGGACTAAATACCCAGACAGGGGAAACCAGGACCAAGGCCGTGGTGGGCCCCTCCATCTCTGGGAAAACAAACAGGGAAAGCCCAGAGAGAGTGAGACAGGCTGCAAGTATTTCTGGACTTCTCTGAAATGGGGTCTTCTTGGAGGAAGAGATTTGGCCTGAATACTAGCCTTTTTGGAGGCAGCCCAAAGGCAGTGACTATGTGTTGGTCCTGTGTAAGTTCCTTCATCTTTCCAATCACCCTCAACTGATCATCACCTGTGAGTAAAATTGTTCTAGCCTATGACACTTCAAAACAAGTCTCCCAGCTCTCTCACCGTAATTCTGGAGGCTCTCAGCCTTGAGATACTCTACCATTGGGCCATTCTGAGGCTCTAGAGCCCCCATGACTCTGAAATCCCAGGCTTCACTAAAGCTGGGTGCCCAGGTCTGGACTCTCAGGGAAGACCCCACTCTGTCTTCCTCAGGCCCCAGTATAACTTCCACCCCCCCCACCTTTTCTTCCAGAACCCAGACAGGGTGGGTGACTGGGGACCTGATTCACTCCCAGCAACCCAGGGCCTTGCCCTTCCTGTGGAGGCCCGGGTACGCCTGGGCCCAGCTGAGAACAATGCCAGTATTAGGATATCAGCCGCCCTCGCAATGATCATGCGTTCAACGATTTTGTTTTCACGGCTGAGGGGGCTTTTTTCCAATGTAAATCAAGCGCTTTAGTTATTAAGGCCGAACACTAATCTCCAACAACCTTGACATAATGTGGCCGGGCGCGCCGGCCCACTTCGCACCTGCAGTCTGAATAGGGCGCCTTGTCAATGGGGGACACGCTTGTTGCCCCGGTTTGCAAAGGAGGGGAGTGAATAAGTCAAGCTTTGTGAATGCCTATGCGCGTTCTCCCTCCCGCCTTTGATCACAGAAAATGTCTTCTAATTTGTCCCTTTTTTCATTGTAACAACGTTTTCAAGGCCCTTTCTATTTTTTAAAACCACATTTTTATAAAAGAACATAAATCGCCCCCCGAAAACAAAAAGGGCGCGCCCCGGCCCACTGACGCCATCACGCTTCAGTGTTCCGCGGCTCTGGAAAGCTTACTGCTTCTTGAATCTGCCCTCATAGCAAACAGTGGGCTGCAAGGACCCAAGCGTCCACAGTTGCAGATCCAGGCTTCTGGGAAGAGGGTGGTAACACGCTACGGGAAGAGAATGCAGAAGGGAGTCCCTTTTGGGGAGAGGAGAAGCCCTCGGCCTGGGGTAGGGCTCAGAGGGCCATGGGGCTCAGATTCATAGTGTCAGAACCCAGGGGCAGATGTGTCCCTCAGAAATGGTATGCCACTTTCTGGCCTCTCCTGAACTCAGCAGGCAGTTTCTGGACCCCGTGGGAGTGGAAATGGGTGATACGCCTTTTCTGACAGACGGCAGATGCGGGCGCTCATTCCACTCTAACCACACTATTATACAACCGCTTCTCTCTACTCCTCAACTACTCCCGCAGTCTGCAGTGGTCCCGCGTCCTCCACAGAACCTCGGGGATACGGGGATAGCTAGAAATGCTTCCTGCCGCAGACAATCCCCTAGATTGTGGGAAGCCAGAGCATTTTAGGAACACTCCCTCATAAAAATCTAATTAGAAAACAGAGAATTAGTGCTATTGTATTGTGGGCCACAAAGCAAACTCTTTGCCGAATGTAATTATTTGGGATTGCAATGCACTCAAAGTCCGTCTCCGCGAACGCACAGAAATAAACCCGTTCATGTCTCGTTTGGAAGGATATTAATTATCAAGTCGCAAATCAATCAACAACCCCGGCTCCTCCCCACCCCCACTTTCAACATTAATTTTGGATGTCCAAATGTTTGGGGAAACCTTGTGTTAGAAGCAGATTTATTCTAGAACTTTAACTTTCTGCCCTTCTCCTAGAAGACCAAATAGTTTTTCTATGATGGAGGCAGGCCGAGACTCCGCCACCCCCACTCGGTTAGTTACTACTTCAGTACAGGCTCCGGTAAGAAAACTAACATAAGGCACTAATACAGTTTAAAACACTTTGATGTCTTGCCAAGAAACACACTTCCTTGAAGAGAGAAGTCAACATTTGTTTTTCACATTAAATGGCATTTAGTTGCCAGTGGAAAAAAAAATATTCTAAGGACCACTTTTTAATTCTATGGATAACAACCGCAGGGGTCTAAAAGAAAATAACGACGATAGCTATAGACACAAATAACTAAATTACCAAAACGTTAGTATATCTCCCGGCTTCATTAATATGTAACAGACTCCCCAGTTAATCTCCAAAAGCTAGCGTTCTCCCTGTAAAATAGCACTCTGGGACGAATTGTACATGAGATCAATCACTGCTAATGCAGGAAGGTTTACTGCACGAAAGAAAAAAAAGCTATTTACACCTTCAAATAGAAGCTTTTCAGATTTAAGAGTAAGAGCCATACATCACCAAGAATAAATGATTATGAATTGGTAAACGCGCCCTCCAGCGATTAGCTATGTGACGCTATTTATCATTTCTTGGGTAGTGATGGTAGTAGTTTATTTCTTCTCCTTTGCCTTTTTAAAACCATCTGTTTGGAAAGAAGCCTTGACAAGCAGAGAATAAGAGAAAAAAAAAACACCACAGAAAAGTTTGTTTTTGCATATACTCTAAGCCATCAAAACATGGCCGTGCAGATATAAACGAGGTCATATATGGAGAACTTAATAGGAAACAATGCTGCCCTTTCATTGTTTAATTTGTTGTTAGGAGATTGTTTGCCCATTGAAGTTGACACATCAGCAGGTAGTTGTTTTTCTTTCCCCCTTCTTTTTATTGATCCCTATCACTCAGGAGATTTCTGCCTTCATTTAGTCCACGAATTCAGGTATTTCACCATCAGGGTAATTCATTCGTAAATTGTTTATTTATTTAGAAACTTTTCTTTTTATATGCGCAGGGCGCAGCGCGTCTGCGCTGGCTCGGGTGGGTGTGTCAGCGTGCCTGCTCAAGACCACCACCCCAAGGCCAGTCCAACCACAGTCGTCCAGGGAAACCGTCCTCCAGCCCAGGCATGGAGTCAGGGACTCCTGGGGACCCCGCTTGCTGCTTGCAACACAAAAGCATATGCAGCCCCTAAACATTCCAAGAGAGACAAAGGCTGGAGCGGAGGACTGACTTAACCATGGTTAAAACTAACTCACAGCCCACCACCTTGGACCAGTTCAGCTCTGGGATCAGGGCTGGGGGCTGGGGGTTGGGGGCTACAGGAAGGGAGGAGGAAGTTGCGCTGAGGCTTGACTAGGGCTAGGGGCTATCAGAAATAGGACCCAGGCTTGGCTGGGCTAGGGATAGGTTGGGGGAGAGGCGCATTCCTGCCATTAAAGTGAGAATGGGCTCTAAAGCGTTGCTGAAAGGGTAGGGTAGGAGTCAGTGATTAGTCCCAAAGCTAAAGCGTGAGACCTGGCAGCTGTAGCTTCAGCTGAAGGTGATAGGAGTGTCAGTCATGTGGTTAGTTCTGATGTCAATTGTCTAGCAAGAGGCGGAGTAGAGCGGAAGCTGGTGGGCAGAGACTTCAGGAGTCCTGGCCATTAGACCCACGACTCCCCTGCCCATTGCTCTAGAGAAAGTTGGCTACATTTGGCGATGGCCTACCAATAGCAGCTGGATGGGATTCTGTGGGCATCCTACAAAGGCCTCAGAGCCTCTGCATTGGCTTGGAGGTGGATCTTTGAACTGGGGAGGAAGGGGAAGTTTTTGGGGCCAGGTCTTGTGGGTTACTGGACTCCCAACTGAAAGAGAAGTGGCAGGCACAATTATTGCATGTTCCCGGTGCCCCCAAAATTTGGATTTTAGTTGGGTCAAGGTCCTTTTTTCTTAGATTGGAGAGATTTTGGTGGCTGGGAAGGGAGTTTTGTCTGTGGATTGCTCCCTAAAGTCTTGCAGACAGTCTCCAGGCTTTGGAATAAACCCAGGGTATGCTCCGCATAGGTAGCAAAAGGGTCCATTTCAGACTCGCTTCATTATTGACTTTTAAAGCTAAAGGATTTGCAAAGTGTTGAACTTCTTAATAGAGGAGGAAGAGTCCCCCTAAAAGAAAAAGTTGGTAAGAATAAGTTGGAGACTGAATCTAAAGTAACTAATGATGTATTCCTAGTTTTAAAACATATTATGGAGTCATTACAAAATAAATTAATGTTTGGGGAATGGAAGGAGAAATGAAACATCCTTCATTTTTATTTCATGTTCTTTTATGTAAACTTTTCTTCCTTTTCCTGTTATAGAATCTCCTCCTATGTTGATAACTCATGACAGTCTCGTGTAGGAAATCTGCTTGAAGGATGGGTTCAGACATTACTGACCTTCAGGGAATGGATTGCTTTTCAAAGGTGGCATAGATCTGTACTTTAAAAGAGAAATAGAAGAAATGAGCTCAGAAATTTGAAAGAGAAAACATATTCCTCTTGTATCTTCTTCCTAAGAAGTCTTTAATACTTTGCACCTAACATCGACTCCAGGAGGAAAAAAATGGTTGATAATAAACCCTGTTTAATAAGCACATTGTCATCATGAAGATATAATTTTGCAACTCCAACAAAAAGATATTATTCGTTTATTTTCCATTGTCCCTCAAGATTTTATTCTTAATTTTGAATTTTAGTTCCATTATTTTCTTCTGTATAACCCATTTTTTAAATAAAGGATTCCCTTTATGATATGTTTTCAATAGTGGAAGTCTCTAAAGATCTATAATATTATTACTTATCTGAATTTTGTAGCTCTGAGGGCTGTATACATGATGTAATTGCTTTAACATGTTTTCATAAATTACATTCAGAAATGTGTCATAGTAAATTACCTTTGTAATAAAATGTAAAAAATGCAAATGGCTGTTGTCTTTATTACGTTTTAAACCATTGGTTTATCTGCACTATTTCACTTGTCACTTGCACAATATGTTGGCTAAAGGGGCGGCACAGTTTGATAACAGAGAGCTGGGTCCTGTGTGTAATCTTGCAGGCACGTACAGTTTGGGTCATTTCCTCATCTCCCGCAGAAAAGACATTATCCGGCTCATATTTACATACTTTTCAGTATTTGTCAAACAATCATAAATTATAAATTAATGAAATGTTCGACAGTCTTCAGAGATCAGACTAATGAAGACATTTACCTTTTTGCTGATTTTGAGTCTCATCTTTGTAAGTTTAATGACATTTCGAAGCTCACGCTTTATTAGGCTTTATTAGATTTGTCCTTCACTCCCGCTGTCATTCAGATGTCTTTGCAGAAATATCACCTGCTTCAGGTACAAGAACAAATCAACTTTGACCACAAAACCTACGAAACAAGGACTCTGCAACCTTAGTTTTAAGAATTAATGTTAAGTTGTGTCTAAAAGACCAACTGGAAATTTTTACCCTTAAGTTTTAAAATAAGACTGCTGTTACATTTATTTCACTAGCAGGCAATAACATAGATACTCAGATGTGCGGTCAAGATATTCTGTAATTTCCAAGGGATTTGCAGCAGCACTATCAGGAATGAGGGAGAGCAGCTCTGTTCCTGATTTCACCATTTGGAATTTAATGAAATATCCTTTAGATTGAGGATAGGCATACAGTTTGATTCCTGGGGGCTCCTGTAGAACTTGGCCTATGACGGGGGAGGAGCACTACGTCACCCCTCTTTGGACCTGGGTAGCAAAGAACGTCTCTTCCTCACCCCCACCCCCAGCTGAGTTCTGCACTGACTTGTACCCTTAAAGGGAACCTTATGTCTGTGCCTACTCAGCCCAGGACAGCAAAGGGATGGAGTAAGCACAATGTGTCCATGAATTTGACACATTTCCCTGGAAAATGTTGACTCCCCATGCTCTCATTATGATTGATGGCCACAGGGCTTTTTAATAAAATTATAGGTGATGAATTTAGTTCAGTCCAGAGAGGTCAAACGATCAGCCTTGACTTAAGATTTAAATAGTAAATCACATGGAACAAATGCACATCATCTCCACCCATTCCCAGTCTGGTGAAAGTGAGCAGGGGCTTTGCTGCCATCTTACTCTAAACAAAGGAATGTCAACGTTTCTGTCCCCAGGTTGGGTAATTTTATTAGCCCTCTTACAAATTTTATCAAAGCGTGTTAGTACACACTACCCTGTGGGGCCACCACAGGCCTTGCTTTCCTTAGTCTTGTCCATGAAGGATATGGTTGCCTTTGTAGAGGTGGGAATGGGGTGTTGGAAGGACAGGGTGCTCACAAACCCCTGGATTATGTATCTTTAAGTAGAAAGATGAGTGTGTGTGTGTGTGTGTGTGTGTGTGTGTATGCTTCAGAGAGAGACAGACAGAGACAGAGACAGACAGACACAGACACAGAGAGAGTAAAATGGAGCCAGAGAGAGACAATTTTAGAGGTCCCTGCTGCAAACCATTACGATTACGATTTCTTCAGCCAGTTTGGCTTCAAGCATAAGGACGAATGGTTTTCTGGGTGGAGATCAGGAGGGCAACTCCAATTCCCTCTTGGAGGACGGACATAGAATTTAGCCTTTGCCCCTTTATGAAATATATATCAGGAATAAAACGGAGGCCCATTAAAGGCTACAGTCAGAACCTATAAAAACGTTGGGAGAGACTTCAAAATACTTCCAAACACTACTTTTTTAATACACAATGGAGAGTTATTAAGCGGCTTCTTGGTGAAGCGAGCATGGCTTCCGCAATCATCAAAAATTGATATGTGCCGCTAGTAAAGTAATTATGCGCCATCCTGAGGATAAGGGAGCGGGCAATTGTTAATCCACTTGCACACCCGTTGACTTGCAGCATCAAGCTGCAAATAGCTTAATTAAGTCATACACGTGGACTATAACCATATTGCTCTATTGCATTATGCACACTATATCTCAATTTATTGGGACAATTAATACGAGAGCTCCATCGCGGGCGGGAAAGTTATCCACCCTGCGTTCAAGTCCCTTTCCATTGATACTTGCCCAACCCAGAAAGCCAAGAGCAAGTGAGAATTAAGAGAGAAAGAGATGTCGGGTTGAGAGTGGAGGTGGGATTTGTCCTAAGCAAACGTTGGCGCAACGGAGTTGTCGAGAAAAGGTGATATAAAAGCTGAGGCGGTGGGAATGCTTTGGAGAGACCATCATTCTTCACGTCCGAACGGGTCACGTATTTAAGTGGACAGAGTCCCTAAGAGTTTAATTATAAATGTAAAGCGCAAGCAAAGCCTATTCATTAATCCTAAGAAATTTCCAGCCCAGAAGGCCAGGGGTCTGTTAGAACAGTTATTTAAATCAGCTCTAAGCTATCCCTCCCCCGCCTCCCACCCCAAACAGGTATTGGCCACAGGCAGTTTGTTTTTCTGAGATAACACTACAGAAATCTTCGGGTTAAACCCAATCTATTCCCCCGCCCCCGCTGCCATTTTCAAACTTCTGTCCGGGAATTCCTCTGTCCCATCTCCATTCTTAAGGGTGGAAATATCAGAGGTGACGCGCGGCTGGAAACGCTGTGACCCCACAGGAAGGAGCCTTGGCAGCAGTGGGGAGTTGAGGGAGAGGAGCAGGCGACCCAAGCCAGCAACCCATGACTCCAGTTTCCCCCGCAGGTGTGAGTCTGAGAGCAGAAGTGGAGTGTGACTTTCAGTACTTCTCTAGAGGCCGGGGACCTGCTCCACTTACAAACTGGGCAGTGCTCTCATGTGGATCTGAGGCGCGAGATGCCCGAGGCAGGCAACATTGATAGGAAGCCTCGCTCTTCAGACGCAGTGAGACCGGGAATCAAGCTTTCCACACCTGAAACGCCACAAGTAAATGGGGAACTCCACGCATCAGTCAAAGTGCTTCTTATATACGTGCGGCTAAACCCATGCTGATGTTGGCCAACACCCCGTCTTAGGGGTTTTTAGCTCGTTTGTCCCATCAGATGAGGATATCGATTTTTGACAGAGTATTTCAGAGGCGTACGTTGGATTAGGAACTGTCGCTGCGCCTTCTTCCTCCAGGGTCCTGGAGCAGCTGGGGGCTCGCGACTCGATTCCGGAGCCAGCCCCGCCTCCGCGCGCTCCTGAAGGCGGGGAAGGCAGAGGTTTCCTCCCGGCATCCTCTGCGAAATATACTTGAGCGGGAAGCCCCTAGGTGTGAACTTGGAGCGCGCTCGGTGCCCCGGGTGCGCTGGCCTAGCCCTGTCAGGCTCCCTAGCATCTTTCTACTGTTCTCCCTGACCCAGGTTGTTTTTCTTTCGCTTCCAAAAGAGAAAAGTGAACGCCGAGGCTCTTCCAAAAGGTCATCACCAACGCCCCTTTGGAGGCTTTCTCCAGGGTCCTGGCACCTTTGAGGGGCCAGGTTGGAGGATACTCCAGGCCTTCCCGGAGAAACCTGGGGTTCTGCAGCCCCGAACAGGGAAAAGGGTGATCGAATGATTGGTCACCCACGGGGCCGGCTCGACGCTGGTGGGGAGAGCTGGGCGGGTCCTGGGGCCGATGAGGTCTCTGTTGGTCTTCAGGCATATGAGTCTGGACATTTTTGGATCTCTAGAGACAGGCGAGTGAAGACATGGGTCAAGACAGCCTCTTGCTGGGAGCCTACGATTCGAGGTACCCTCATAGCAAAGCCTGCGTTAGCAGCCATAGTGTAAACAGCTGCAGCGGCAACATGGACAACAAACACATCGGTAAATATTGTGCACTTTCAAGAAGTCCTATTTAAAACAAATGAATAAACAAAAAGCTCCATTTGAAGTAGATTCGATTTTTGTGCCCATTTTAGAGATGAGGAAACAGAGGTTTGGGATGGTTCAAAGGATTTTACTCCGGGTCCCTCGGCAGCGACGACGCGGAAAATATACTTGAAGCAACGTTGCCAAAGGAGCCACTGCTCTCCTTCCGCGGGCTGCCTCTTTCCTTTGGGAAGTCTGTGGCATTTCAGATGTTGCTTCCCCTTTCTCCGCCTACTACGGCCTCCCTGGAGTGACTACATCTCCAGTGTTAATCCTTGCTCGGATTTCTCTGTCGTCTTTCCCACCCATGGCCCAAACCCGCTGCCATTGGTGGGGAGAGGGAAAGAGGGCTTCCTTTTGAGCTCAGATTTTAACAACGTGAAGCCCAAATCGCCAAATCCTTTTGAAAACCTGCCCTTTCCCTTTCAGCACAACCACTTCCTGAGCCAGAACTGCTGTAGTCGGTCTAGGGTGGAGTTCATCCTGAGGCCTTCCTGGAAGTAGTGGCCAAATTTGCAGACCTTACTAAATGCTGTCTCTCTAATGCTGAAGGATGGGATCCTGGGTGACTTAAGACCCTCCCCACATCTCGAATGGAAGAGCCCCAGCTGCGAAGTCCTGTCATCCGTTTTAAAAACTCCCCACCCCTGCCCCCCACCCCTTTTCTTTGCTTGCCAACATCTAACTCAAAGAACAGGGCTCAAATAGGATGCATATTTTTTTCACCACTCCTATTCCAAAGTCGAGCAGGAGCCTCTGTGGCCACTCCAGTCTGTGTCTCTTTGACCCCTAAGAATGTGATAAGGGAACCCTAAGAAATTTACCAGGAGTCCAACGCTTGTGGCTTGGGATCTCAAGGGAGCGATCCAGAGGGTATAAGGCTGAGGGGTGAGCCAAGCACTTCCGATTCTGTGCGTTTGCCGCGGAAAGGAGTGAGATGGGGTGGGATGAAAGCATTTGTCTTTATATTCCAAAGTCCTAGTTGCCCCGAGAAGTCGAAGGCCCTGACATTTGAACCAAGAACTTTAAGATGGCCCGCAACTAGCGGGCCTACTGCCTTCAGAGTAAGCTTTGCTACGGGCTGCGTGCGATCGAAAGTTTAACTCTGTTATCGAAGTGTCTTCTGCAAATCATAAGACGGGCATCTCATTAACAATTTCTGGAGTGGGGAGAAGGGTGAGGGACAAAATGGGAGGTGGAAAGAAAGAGCGGAGAAATCAATTGGAAAAAAAAAAAGATACACGCGGGATTAAATAAACTAAGCAGCTCAGCCAGCGGAATTCCAGATCTGGGTTTTGAAACCAAGAGGGTCCCTCTACCTTTGGCCATCTGGCTGTTTTAAGCTCTGCCCCCATGCTGTATGATTTTAGCTGAAAATCTCTTCCGTTGCAGCTTCGCTTTTATTGAATTCATCAAAAGCAAACTTTCCCTGAGTTTTTTTTTTTTTAAGAAGGCTAAAATAATACGCCGACCACTGTGACATTCTCTGCGCCCAGGCCATTTTTCATAACGCCGCGGATCCGCTTTTGTGCCTCTGAGGCGACTAAACAGATGAATAACGAGCAAAGTCTCCCGAAAGTAAGCTAGCAGCTTTTCTCAGCTCGGAAAAAAGTTAACTGAAATGAGAGGTGCATGTAAAAACCCACATCCAAAGATAGGGGCCACACTTTAACTACTCTGAATGACAACGACATCTTTTTAAAAGCAACTAACTCCAACACTCGCACACACACGCGCACACACACACACACACACACACACACACTGACACAAACACTAGCACACTTGCGCACACAAACCACACAAACTTTAAACCCTGTGAAGCTTCCCAGGTGGTGTTTTGGGAATTTTGGTAAAGAAAGAATGAAGGAACAAGTATTTGAGGCAGATTCTAGCTAGCAAGATGTGAGAAGTCCAGTTCTTTTAAGTTCAAGATTTTTTGTTTGTTATTTTTATTTATTTATTTATTTTTAACAGCAGCTAGTTTGAAAGTTGTTTTCTGGCAAGAGGAAAGAAAAGGCCGCAGCACTAAAGGAAGAATCAAAGTGTTAAAAGGACGCTCAAAATGTAGTATTGTTGCAGGTCGGGGTAAGTTTAACTTTTTTTTTTTCCCTGTTTTCTCTTTGGTTTTGGAACGCAGAGAAAATGGACTTCGGGGAGAGTTTTCCTGTTGTTTTTAGGAAAGAGAAAGTAACTGCAGACTCCCTCCCGGGGTGGCTGCCTTCTGCGACGTTGCTCTGGTGTTGCGCGTTTTTTTTTTTTTTTTTTTTTTTTTTTACAGGGAGGCGCCTTCTTTTCTGAATCCTGTCATCACAGTCCCAGAGGTCCACGAGCCATGAGTGCCGGGGTTTGCAGAGCCGCACTGCGGCCACACAGGCAACAAGTCATAGACTCTAGCCTGGAGCGAGCGCTGTGCCACTCGGTAGCTGAGCCGGTGGCTCGCCAGACTCTCAGGAATGAATTTTGCACGTGTCGGATGCGCACAGCTGCTGTCCTTGGGTTTATCAGGGGAAAAACCTCTTCCCTTAAATGGACGGTTTGGAAAAACTCAGCCATTGGTTCTCGCCAGATGATTATTGATGCAAAGTAAACCCTAGGGTTGGAGCGCGCGCGCGTTTGTTTAACCCTAAAGTATTCCACTTCCGAGTTGCCCAAGTTGACATCCACTCGAAATCGTTTGTGTATTTTCCAGGCTCTGGGAAAATACCTAGGGATGATCTGTGGGAGATGATGTAGACATATTAGTGTGAGAGGCATATTTCACCGGAAAGCGATGCCCTACGTTCGCTGAATTGTAGAAAAGTGGCCCCCAAGAAACCTAAAAGGCGGGCTCCCAGCGCGCGCACACATCTCCACAGACGTGTTACAGATGCATAGTTCTATGTACTTTTCTATGGGATTTGGTTCAGTGGGTTGAATAACATTGTTGGTCGGTTGTGTATTTCGGGGCATGGATATTTATGCACTCGTGCCGAGTGGTGGTTCATTTAAGCACTAAACAGCGACCTGCAAGCCTCTGCGGAGAGCCAGATTTTATTTATTGTTATGTCTCCCCTACTCAAGAACGTGAAATAAACACGCACACTGAGCTAAAGATTGGGCAGGGCTGATCCAGGTGTTGGCAAACACATCTTTGCCAGTTATTTCTGAAGAAGCGGAGAGAAATTGACTAGGCAGAGCCGGAGAGTAATTGACAAGGGAGCTGATCGCTGATCTGAGGCGATTTTGTTCATTAGCTGGCGCGGCTCCTGAGCCTGGGTCTGGCGGGGCGAGCATATAAAATGCAACTTTTGCCCCATTGGTTCGCTAGGTGAATTAGCACATACTGGGACTGAACAGTCCTTGACCTTTGCCTTTATGTTTGCGCAAATGTTTGCCTAAAACACAATCGGCCTTGACAAGGGAGCATGCTACCGTGTGACACTGCCTATTCACCAGATAGATGTTCCCTGCCACACACGACCCAGAACAGCCTTTTAAATAGCTTAGGTATTTGTACAAACCGTATAAATTAATGTCGGATGATTGCTAGTTGCTGGTTAAACAGAAGACAATTTAGATGTGGGATACACATCTCTGGTCTTTTTCTTACTCTTCATCTTCTACTTCAACACAGTCCATAAGATGACCACGAAACAAAATTGGTAGTGGAGCAAAGTTTATGTTTGGTGAAGTCAGCAGATTCTTGTCTGATAAAACAGGCGCAAGAAGGTAGTTTCTTTACAAATGACTTTTTCACAAAGATGGGGAGTGGATGAAGGAAGAGAGATGAACAGTGGGGAAGACTGTGGGGGACCTTTGGTAATGGGGAGGTTTGGGAAATGAACCCGAAGATCCTGGAGGATTTATTGTTCCTGAAGGAGGAATGAGAGTCAAGAGGTTCTAAGGGCCCTAGGAACCACCAGGGACTGGGGACGTTTTCATGATTCCTGAGCTTTATAGTTCTGAATACTTCCTCCAATAAAAATACTGCTAAATACTTTAGCAGGAGGAGAAAAAACATCTTGTAAAATTCTAACATTCAATTCACTTTTTAAACTCCCACTTTATAGGTCTGAAATGCCTTTCCCTGACCTTTGACAAAGGAAAAAAATGAATATCCCTTGTCTGCGGTTTTTAGGTGGGCTCAGAATTTTCCTCATTTGTTTCATTATGAGCAAGATGGTAAAACCTCACCAACTTTCAAGGCTTTATTTCTGAGGCAGATAGGACTACAGAGACAGGTAGGACAAATAAAGAACACAGGGCATTTGCAGTATTCTTTTAGGGAGTGTCATTCTTTTGGGAGAGAGGAGTGTTTACTTTCTTCACTCCAAAAGGATGCAGTTGACCAGGGCAGTACCAAGTCAAACCACAGCCCGGGAATGCAAATTTGAATATGTGAGAGCCACTGTGGTTTCTCCAAACATTGCCCAGGTCTCTTTCAGGCTTCCTTTAGCTATCTGCAGGTGGAAGGAGGGTAGGTCACTAGTTCTCCTTCGGGAGCCCTTTCTCATGTTCTCTGGGCAGAATTTACCTTCTTTCTGGTGGGCTGTGGGTCGGAGCAGGGGGAAGTTTGTTTAACAAAAGCTATGTTTCAGGTAGAATTTTGGTGTAGCACAAAAGTAGCAGAGAGTATAAACAACAGAATGCAAAAAAAAAAAAAAGAAAGATACATGTAAAAACAAGCACCTTGCAGAGAATTGTGATATGAGGAGGCTTGAAAGAAGGGTAACCACAAATAATATAGAAGAAAATTGGAGAAAATTTTAAAAATTAAATTTATTTTTCAACAATTTCCTTTTAAGAATCCCTTAATTAACAGATAAGATTTGTTGGTTTACCTTATTATTTAATTAATAACATGGCAGCTACAAATCATTTAAAAACAGTTATGTAAGTTTGACAGAAAATGTGACAGTAGCCTGTGTGTTTTAGCTTTAGGTTTAGAAATGCAGGCAACTAGATATGTATGGGAATAAATTTTGTATTATCAGAGGATATTTGCCCATTTCTTAAACTTAAAATCCTTAAATATTTTAAAAAATTGTTTCATTTAAAAGTGAAATGACTCTAGATAGTCTCTTCTTTTCTCTGCTCCTTCTCACCATCCCCCCAGTCTTGTAGAGAATTTAGGAATTAGAGATGTAGAAATGCACATTTCAGGACTCTGTTCTCTGAGATGTTCTACAGTAACATGGAGAAAGCAAGACAGTCATATGTTTCTAGCCTTCAGCAATGTGTTTCTAGCTATCCTGGTGCTGTGCTTGTGGTAGATGGAAGTTTGTTCAGGCTTATGGGTGAACTGGGACTTAGAATCCACAAGCCTTGATGATGAATATAAACAACTTAGATTCAAGTCTAGTTATGGTAAAAGTCAGTTTAGGAATTCAGGAAATTTCCAAATTTGCTTAGCTTGAAATAGACATATTTTACTAAAACACATCAACTTAGAAAAACATCTACATATTACATAAAACATATTTCACTTATATTCTAGGTAGTAATAATTCAAGTATTTAGTCCACATATTTATTAAGTATTCAATTATAATGAATCAAATTAAGATGAGAGATGATCATTTTCATCTATTGCAGATAGGCATCTAGAAATTGTGCATATTTCTGGCCAAAGCTAAAATACCATTAAATATTTATCTGTAGGTGATTTTCTCTAGCAGTGTTCAAAAGGACAATGATAATCTATTGATACAAATGAAGGCAAGTTATACTTTTCAAAACTATTCTTATTCAAACGAATAACACACTTTTAATGGAGAAGAAAAGAAGAAAAAAATGTTATCATTCCTGGAAATAATTGAGCTTTTAGAGAAGTTATTTTCCTTAGAGCAAAGGGAGGTATAAAAATACCAGTATATATTTGGAAAATGAAGGTAACTGATTTATTCTTATGAGTTGAGTATTTCAGAAATCTCTGCTGAAAAAGTTCATCTGTACATAAAATTAATATTCATTAAATGTAAAATGGTTGCATTTAACTGGCACTGAAACTGTAAAATCTTTTAGATGTCTCTATTGTATACATTAATCTGTTAATAATTTTCTCACTGAATTGATTATATAAAATGACATCTGCCAGGATTTATGAAATTTTATATTTTACTATGCAGTAAAATTAAAGTTAAGAAGTTAAAGTTAGCTTTCAGATGCTGGAGAAAGCAAACGTAATTCTTTCCCCCTAATTTATGTAGAGACATGGATTATATTGTTTTAATAATCCCCAACAATTATTTGCTATTAAATTCTATTCTCCTCTGCATGTGAAAGCATACAGGTGATTTGGAGGCAGGTGAATTTACCTATTAATTGCTAAACTTGAGTTGGAATAGTTCAAATACACCACTTTCAAGTATTGTGTTTGTACATGTGAATAGCCATGCTGTGCTAGACTTTGGGTTCAGAGACCAGCCATTCCGTGTTTGGAGACAAATGTAGGTTTTTGTGGTACAGAGAAAGCGGGAGGGTCCTTCCTATCTTCATTCTGAGTCACAGTCTCTGAACAAATAAATTGTG